>NW_011336861.1:5168-9475 GCF_000735185.1 Notothenia coriiceps
CATTTCATAGCTCATTATACCATTTAATCTCAATCTGTCTACTTAAAACACTTAAACTCTTTAGCAGTGGTGGAACCTTGGGTGTGCCGAACAGGCAACCTCACCCTTTACTTAACACGTCAGCCGGATTGAAGATAACAGTTTCCATTCCTAAAGCCCTCCTATGGTAGACTAACTATGCCACAAATGGCTGAATCCAATATTGTAACGAATGAGATCACTAACTTTATTCACACATGAATAAAAAATCTCTTGAAAAATTTATTAAATATGAATGGAAGATTGAGAATATGGTGCACCACTGTGCTACCCAAACACCCCCTGCCTTAAAGTGTAGTGCATACTTCTCCCTCATGTCCCCCCCTTTAACCCTCAGTGTGTTTTGGATGATTTTCTCATTTTACTATTAACAGTTTCCTCTTTACTGCTATTTTTGAATTTACCAATAGATAATTCATGGTTAATACCCTTTTTATCTTTACTTATTTATCAAGTCAATTCAAGTTCTTTAAATTGGGTGTCTTCTATGTGCGTTTGTGAATAAGGTGGTTTATGTGTAAACTCACTCATTCCCGTTTTCCTTTTCTCCTCCCCTGTTGTCTTAGCCGTGACCCGACCTCCTCACTTCTAATCGACTATGCCAACTCCTCTGATTCTTCTGTCTCCTTCAGTCCATCAGCCTCGGAACCATCCGCTGTAAGTTTTTAGGCAGCCTTTGGCCCAGTCACATCTGCAGCCACAACATACCACTGTTCTTTGCACTGCTTTTGCCATTTAATCCCTCCTTTCACAGTCTCTCTCTGCTCGCTTATGGAGGCGGATTCTGGCTCTCATGTCCCACTCTGCTCCTGTGCCAAATCTCGTGGCTCAGTCTCATGCCCTGTCTGAGCGGACTGGATGAGAGTATTTCTGTATGTCAGCAAGCGGTTGGTCTGGATGCCTCAGGTGGAGACGGTTCAGCTCTGGTTCTCTGTCTGTTTGATGGAGAAGGAGGAGTCTCCTGTTGGGTTAGGTCTTTTGTCTGCTTGGAGGGACGGGTCGTAGCCTTTCTAACTCAGAGGGGGAGTCCCAGGTCCCGGGACGCATTATCCATAAGAAGTCTACAAGAAGTCTAGCACACTGAGATCAAATCAATCCAACCCTTTCCACTCTGTCTCTTTCTAATCATACTATCTGTCTTAGTTGCTAAATGCCATCTAAACAACACCATTAATGTCTATTAATGATATTACAAAAACTCCCTCTATAAATTGTTTCATCCATTGTTACATATCTACCCAACCTGACTCTTTCAGGAAACCATTTTCTTCCATAAATTGAAATACCTGTTTCAAGCATCACATATTTCACACACTACGAAAGAACATCTCCATACTTTCTCCAATATTTTAAATCCCACTGTTACTTAGAACAATAGTAAACCTGCAGAGCACACTGATCAGATCACAGTAATATAAATTGACCCAAGTGGAGGCCTATGTCTACTTTCCATTATACTTATTACTTTTGGTGAATATTTATTTATATTGTCTAAATTCCTTGTCTATGATGTGCAAACAGTTAGAGTATAAAAATGTGTTTTTCTCAATGTATTTACACTCCACGGATTCTTGAGTGTACTCATCTCCTAGTGTTGTCGTTCCTAAAAATGTTAGCAAACACAAAACTCCCACTACAACATTTATAGATAAATTGATCTAGCAAAATGAACTATTTTCTAATTCAAAATGTGACAAAAGAACAATGATTTGTCTTTCACAAGATGGTGGTCTAACAGAATGACTCTTGACCTCATAGGGTCAAATAGATTTAGCCATGAGGCGGCTGACTTTAAAATGAACTGGGACAAAGAAACCACATGCATGTGGGTACATTATAGTTAAGACAAATACCATGAAATTCACAACGCAATGCAACGGTATCAATCAGTTCTCAACGACTATGTTTAAATAGCAGCAAATCATTGTTTCTTATTTATNCTGTCTTTTTCTAATCATACTATCTGTCTTAGTTGTTAAGTGCCATCTAAACAACACAATTAATATCTACTAATGATATTACAAAAACTCCCTCTATAAATTGTTTCATCCATTGTTACATATCTACCCAACCTGGCTCTTTCAGGAAACCATTTTGTCCTATAAATTGAAATACCTGTTTCAAGCATCACATATTTCACACACTACGAAAGAACATCTCCATACTTTCTCCAATATTTTAAATCCCACTGTTACTTAGAACAATAGTAAACCTGCAGAGCACACTGATCAGATCACAGTAATATAATTTGACTCAAGTGTAGGCCTATGTCTACTTTCCATTATACTTATTACTTTTGGTGAATATTTATTTATATTGTCTAAATTCCTTGTCTATGATGTGCAAACAGTTAGAGTATAAAAATGTGTTTTTCTCAATGTATTTACACTCCACGGATTCTTGAGTTTACTCATCTCCTGGTGTTGTCGTTCCTAAAAATGTTAGCAAACACAAAACTCCCACTACAACATTTATAGATAAATTGATCTAGCAAAATGAACTCTTTTCTAATTTAAAATGTGACAAAAGAACAATGATTTGTCTTTCAGAAGATGGTGGTCTAACAGAATGACTCTTGACCTCATGGGGTCAACTAGATTTAGCCATGAGGCGGCTGACTTTAAAATGAACTGGGACAAAGAAACCACATGCATGTGGGTACTTTATAGTTAAGACAAATACCATGAAATTCACAACGCAATGCAACGGTATCAATCAGTTCTCAAAGACTATGTTTAAATAGCAGCAAATCATTGTTTCTTATTTATATCAATATATCTACTACATCAGATCACACATTGATCTGTTAATTTTCAATGTATTTCCTTCCAACTTCAGGCATTAGAGAAACAAGCAAGCAGACACCCTCCGGGCTGCTGCTGCTGCTCTCGAGAGGAAAAAAGGTGGGGGGAACTCTCACAGACAAATACTGACACCCCCCTTCTCTCTCCCCCGCTGCAGCTCTCAGCCTCCTTTAGGAAAAGGGGGGGCTTCTTTCAACAATTAACACTTCTGCTATCCTTTTATTCAATTTTTCTGCTTGAACCCACTGTCCTCGTAAGCTCTTAACTCACGCTCCTCTCGTTCAATATTCTCCCTTCATTATGACTTCGTATCTATTCATCTGACTTACTGTCTTTGTTACCAGTAAATATTCACAGAAAAAATTCCCCGTACAGTCTATTCAGCTTTTATTGTCCGATGTTTATTCCAACAAGTTTAGCGAGCCTCTCAGCGCGCTTCAACACCGTCTTTCAACGATGTGACGCTGACATGGAGTCGTAACCCAGGCTTACAGAACTCTTTATCGTGACGTTTGGCTTTATAGATTCAACCCCAACAGAACAAAGGATTAATGAGGTCCGGTCACTTCAAAATGACTTTCTGAAGTTTGCGTTACTCTCCTTTGGATCACTTATAACATAAATAACTCATCTCCAGCCCCGTCGAGCTGTGGATTTGTTATTTGGAGTCAGTCTTATATGGAGAATCAATACTACCATTTAACTACTCCAGACAGTATGACTGTGGGGACTCTGTACCTCCACTTTTGAAGCCAGGGACTTCAATACCCTTCCGGCTGCAGGAACTCAATATCCTACTTTACAACTAAAACACGTATTTGTATATTCCACCGCAACAACTATGACACCGGAATATGTCTCTGACAACTCTAAAATGTAGTTTAGCCAATTACAGACCTTCGATAGAAACAGGCTCGTCTGCTCACCTTTCAATTGTAGGATCCTCGTTTTAGTTGTCAGAGATTATTCTAGGCCTCTTCTCCGGACCATTCGTCCGCTGGCTGCTGATTTTCCTCTCAAAAACCCACGTCATGACGTCATCACGTCGGGGAAACACCATTTGTTGGGGCAGAATCTCTGCTCCGCGCCATTCCTATATGAGCGGGTTCTCAAAAGAAGGAAAAATTCAAAGCAGCCAGGATAAGGGTTAAACAATAATCTGCTGTAATGGCAAAATCATACAAATACTTCACCTAATCACGAAGCACTCTGCAGAGTACTCCGGGCTCAGGTTCTACCACCGTGTGAGACACGTCTCAGGAACGGCCAGTCAGAAACAAGAGCGCCGATCTTCAAAATGATCACAACATTTTATACACAGAGTTCACTTCTGAGCGAGCTAGACAGTGAGTTGGCAGTGTTCCATTGGTCGGTTTCCCTTCTGGGCGGGATCCCAGGTAGTAAGTCAGTTTGTTGATTCCATCGTTTGCTTCACAGTGTATGTGTATGTGTGTGTGTTTCTGT
>NW_011336862.1:0-5394 GCF_000735185.1 Notothenia coriiceps
GTCAGTCTCCACATAGCTGCACTTGAAGGCACAGCTGAGTGTGTCTCTGTTGAGTTTCTGGAGCAGGGAACTGCCACAACCAAAGAAGACGTTCTCAGCACTCCAGCCTTCATCACTCAGCTTCGTGAGAATCTACAGGAAACAAAATAAAATCGTTACTTCACTTTTTATATAAATATTTGGAGAAGGACAGTGGAACTTTAACTGTTTTGCAGTCAAGATAACTGCAACAATGTGTCTTTTAAAAGGATAGGGTTGGCCATTTAAGATATACAATCCTTTTTTTCAATAACTGATTGGACTATGACAAAAAAACTTGAATATATTTAAAGTGGGTTTCAACAGAGATATGCTCTGTTGTAAAGAAAATCATACAATTTTAATACAAACAAAAAGAAAGGAGGAAAAATAACCTTGTTCAGAGTTTGTGCCATTATTTGTCTGAGTTTTGCCTATCAGTGTTTGTGCTGAGGTTTTGGATACAGTGATGACCTGAGTCACAGTTTCATAGTAAGAGAGCAGACGGGTTAGAACAACCTGAAAACTAAATCATCTTCCATCCTCTGGGCTGGGCTACCAGTGTTTGGAACTGCCCAATCCCAACAATGAACCATTTGAGTACCTTGTACAATGTAATCATGACCAACAGGATAATAGTCAGCACTGCCATTTCTCCCCAAAACTAATTTGAAGAGTGTCAGTTTGACTGTAGATGATTCCAATGTATCAGTTTTTTTTATCTAAAAAAAACAGTGAAAAGCGAAAGATTTAACTGGGACTGTTTTTTTTTACAAAAAGCTGAGTTAGTGATCAAAAAGGTACGACCCAATCTACAAAAGGAGGGAATATAAGGAGAATATACACTAAATAAGATTTGAAAGAAAAGTCAAGATGAACCCAGACCATGACACCCAAACGTTTTCTCACCTCTTCCACTGAGACGAGGTCGATACCGTCTCCCTGAATGATCCGCAGGTAGGAAGGCAGAACCTTGAATCCCACAGAGTTCAGAGAACAGCCAAAACGCTCCTCAAGAATCTTGATGACCTGAAAGTGGCATTTCAATGGCTTTATTTTGGAGTTAGTTTCACACACGTTGTTATCCAAGTGGACACAGTAAACATCTTACAACAACGATTAATAAACACTTAATCGAGTACAAGGGATCAGGGGTTATATTGTGCACGGGCTGTCAGCGGCTCAGCGAATATTCGGCGTGTGCTTCAAGGCTTGCATATCGGTTTATTCAAGGCATTCATTTTGTTATTCTACAGTATTGTTGTTTTATATTTATTTGTTATTGTAAATAACCCAATTTATGTTCTTTGAAATTGAAAATATTTTGTTTGTTACTTTTGTGCAGTTGTATATGTGTCTTAAGTGTAATTTGGCTTGGCTTCCTATTTTGTATGGACATGCTTTTATTTTGAAGACGAGTTAGCGCTTTTGACAGGAAGTTGTTGTTGCTATGGAAACAACGTGAAGGAGAAAAGGTGCGGAGATTAACGGAGCAAAGTCATATCTACATATAAAGACAGAGAAAGTAAAGGATAAAGTTTATGGTTAAATTTTAGCACCCCCCGAAGAGGCACAAGCTCTTACGTTGATATTGGAGATTTCAATAAATTCAATTTGAATTTTGAAAAAAAAGAATATCCGAATAACGAAATTGAAAACCGAATAGTAGGCCAACGACCGGATATTCGGGTACAGCCCTAATATGCGTTGACTTTATTTTTGAATAGCAGATGTCTGCAACCGGGTCTCTCTGCTCCGACCGTGAGCTGTATACTGCAGCCCCCCCCACTGGACCTCACTGCGGCTCCCCACTGCAAAGAGTCGGCAGCAGTGCCACCAAAACACCCGAGCCGTTGCAGCAGTTGCTTTAGGATTTGGCCTCATATATAGCCCTTAGGGTGAAAATAATTATAAAAAAGTGTGTAAGAAGATTGCAAACTGAGGGGCTGTAAAACCAAACTAGTCCTACATTATTCTGGTGTCCCTTTTTCTTTTGCAGGTGCAATATTCACCCATTATTTAGTGCGTATAAAGTCTCAGAATTATTATTATCTTTTTTTTATTTAAAAGGAAAGACGGCAAAAGGTGGATCTTTTGGAAAGTAAAGTTGGGAGTATTATGCTCCGAGTATGAAGAAGACAGAAGTCTTTTGAGATTCCTCTCAGACCTCTCATAATAAACTTCAGTCTTTCTACTTTAGGTTTAGAGCTCAAATTAGAATGACAACTTCAGTGTGTGTTTCACCTCGATGAGGGTCTCTGCGGGGTCTCCAGAGTCCGGCCTGATGACCAGGCAGGAGTCCTGGCTGCGCTCCATCACGCGCTCCTTCAGCTCGTCCCCCCAGATGTGTTTACAGGCGTGAAAGATGTCGTAGCTGTCACTGACTACAGACACCGGCCCTGAGGAGAACTGGTCCAGGACTCGCTCAAACGCCTCCTTCTCTCTGCTCCTCCCCCAGGAGATGATGGTACTGCATTACAGGAAGTAATGAACACGGTCAGTGGGGCTGGAAATACTCATGCTAGACTAGTTCTTCAATTTGATGTCAATGTCATAAACGGTGTTTCCTCACATACAGTCAACGACTAATACAATATTAAACAGTTCATGAAGGATATTTTTTGGATTCATTATGATGTACACTTTGGAGTGCAAGATGTACTTGTATGGTGGCAAGAAAAAGTAAGTCAATCCTTTGGAATAACCTTCATTTATGTATAGATTTTTTTTTTTTTTTTTAAAGGTCTGATCTTCACCTAAGTAAGAAGCTTCACTTACCTTTTCTACCAGCGCTGCTGACGTTTAATGGGTGTGTTCAATAAAGACATGAAAGATTATTAATGTGTGTGTGTTATTAACTTAAGCACATTGTGTTTGTCTGTAATTGTGACTTGAATGAAGATCAGATCACATTTTATGACAAATTCATGAATAAAATCAGCACGTTCCAAAGGGTTCACATACTGTCATACATACTGTGTCTGTGGGTTATACCTGTGCTCTGCTGCTGGAATGGAGAAGCCGGCCATCGGGCAGCTGTAGTAGCGCTGAGCCATCAGCAGCCCAGCCACGGTGTCTGTACTGCAGAAATTAACCAGGTGGGCCGCTCCACCCAACGCTGCAGACTGGAGAGAGGAGTAGGAGGTAAGGAATCACTTTACTGCTCAAATGGTTTTCTTCCATTTCATTCAAAACAAGTCACCCTTTAAAAAGGTTCATAATTCAGCAACCATCAATCAGAAACAGGAAAATGATATCCAGTTTGTTTCTGTGGATTAGTTGTTAGAGAGTACACTCAGTTCAGCTTGAGGAATGATTGTCAAAGTGTTATTTTTTGCACTCAGCAATAACTGTATTATAAACACTGCTTTGACACTCCTCTGCCTCCATGTTGTTCAACAACTGCTGCCTGGTTTTAAAAAAATGTCACGTCAAACTTTCAGTTGAAAGCAGGTCCTATAAGAATTTTATTTGAAAATCCTCTTAAACGCTGTTCAAGAGATTAATAACCAACTTTACATTCCAGGTTCAAGCATATTATCCAACACTTTCCTTCTGACTTTCATTTGAGTTCTCTTAATCTAACCTTTGTGCCTTTAATCAGTAATGGGTCCACTAAGCCCAACAACAATAATTCTATATCGTCAGCATAACACAGCCATAAACAAAGTAATATCACAAGATGATCATTTGGTACATTCTCTGTGGAAATACAAACCAGGTACAAGGAACATTATGAAAGGAATTCGAGGGGTTCTCGTATCCTCAGTAACAGTGACAGTGATTATAAGGAAATTATCTTAGTGTAAACCTAGTACCTGTACATACAGTACAACATTAGAAGGAGCATGGTGCAAGAGACAGGAATACAATGAGAAACTCTGTTAGCGTATCACTAAAGGAAACCAGGGGGAGAGAGTGTTGCTGACCTCCTGTGAGGAGACTCCTCTGTAGCCAAAGTCATGCAGTTTCAGGTCCAGACCCTCCAGGCTCCCAGAGGTGGCCTTCAGGTGCTTGGCCAGGATCTTCTTAAACTCCCTGGAGATGGTGGCTACTGTGATGGGATACCACATCTGGACCAGCATGGTCTATAGTTGACAGAGGGGGATTAGGGGGTTATGGGTTTTGGAGAGAACAGATAGTGAGTGGGAAATATAAAAGATGACAGATGCCAGTTGTTGCAAAGAAAGAAATGGAGGATACAGTGACAGTGCTGCTAAACGGATCAGCTGTCAGGTCCAAACGTGTCTACCTAACACATTAACTATCTAAGCCCCTATTTGGAGATGTTTTAAACAAAGTGCTGGTGAAAGGTTCCAAGGAGGACTACTGGCCCACTAAAGAGTCCAAAATGTTTTACCTCAAAAGTAATTAAAAAGAAATACTAAGAATTGCAGAACTTTGCTTAACTTAAATAGGTCAATATAAAAGTTAAAGAGCATCTTGCAGGTTGTTTTTTTTCTACATTTATGCTTAAACTTGCTTGAAAATTACCATTAAAAAAGTGAATGTAGGATTTGATATGTTTTACGAGACATAAGGGCAGGAATTCAGAGGGAAAGGAGCAATTTTGAGCTCTGCTCTTAAAAACGGCTTTTTTTTAAGGTCATACGTCAAACAGGGTAAACATCTCCGCTCTCGGGTATAGTTAGTAGTTGCGTTGAGCGGTTGTGTTTTCGTGAGCTGGTATTTTTCTGTAGTTTTACATTGTATTTCACCATTTGTAATCATGGTGCAGTATTGTGTTTGTGCAGGTTGCACAAATACCAGCCTGTCAGGACATTGAGTACACAGTTTCCCTCACGGGAAAAGGACCGGAGCTAGCTTTCGTTCCTGGGTGCGTTGTGCATCCAGCTCCCTGCAGCACATACTCTCCACAGCTTTATCTGCGCTGCTCTCTCTCTCTCTCCCTCCCCTCCGGTACACGGCACCGTAAGACATAGTGTGGAGTTGCATTAGGTAACGCTGTGGTGGCTGTACTGCTCCAGCCGTCTCCTTTGTGTTTGTTTGTTTCCCCCTGTCTGTGTTGTTTGTGTGTGCGTGGTGGCTGTCACTCCTGGCTCCTGGCTCCTGGCTCAACCTCCACTCACCTGCTGCAATCAGCTGTGCACCCTCCCCGACTACACACCTGCTTTCCATCAAGCCATTTACAACGGCATATCAACGGAGGCTCCACAGCCTTTCTCCGCCAGATCGTCAAGTATCAGCCGTATCTCACAGCACCGTAGTGTGGAGTTGCATTAGGTAACGCGAGATACGGCTGATACTTGCGCATTAGTTTATGTTATGGATCAGTATCAACAGTCCTGCCAGTAACGTTACTATATTATCAATACTACTTTAGTTATAGCCTGATATATGATAGCTAACTTCACA
>NW_011336863.1:0-2213 GCF_000735185.1 Notothenia coriiceps
ATGAGCATATACCACGGCCTGTCGTGAGCTATTGCTTAAATATATATATATATATATATATATATATATATATATATATATATATATACATATATATATATATGCTCACTAATGCATACATACCCCTCGATCTGGCACACATGACAATTGAGCTGGAGGATCCAGTTCAGTGGGATTCAGGCACATTTACATCCAAACTGTAAGAGCTGGGGAGTGTTGACTAAATCTTTTTGAGTATCTGCTTTGGGCCAGTACATGTGTCTTTTAGATCAAATGTAATGAAGATGTTTCAGCCAATACACAACATTGCACATATGCACACATTGTAGTGCAATATTCAGATAATACAAGTTACATCAATTCAGGAAATATGAAGTAAAAGAAAACGAGAATATGACCAACAATCCTACAATGATGTTCTTAGTGGTGCCCAAAATGTACATCGGTTTGATACTATGGTAGTAATGGTACGGTTGTTATCATGAGTTGGTTATTTTCTTAATTACAACCTCCCTGTCATTTTGTGGTATATTTGTCAATAATTGTAGCAGTAAACTTTTTTTGGCTATTATCTGATGCATTTATAACAATCCAAACGAGGATTGGTAACTTGTGAGAAATCGTCGTTTGGATAAAGTTCAAATGAAGAGCAAGCATTTCTTTTCAATTCTTTCCAGCAAAAAACCAACCCGAAACAAAATTGTCTTGTACAAATAACAGTAATATAAGATTTACCCCGAGTGCCACACAAGGCGTTGTTGTGACTTGCCAATTAGAAGAATTGTCCCACCAACCTAACTGGCGGTAAGATATGTGCATACATAGCAAAGCACATGTCTTAATTATATGAGTATTTATCTGCCTCTTTACAATGCATAAGCATCTACCATTGTGGTCACTATGGCAACCACTACACACCAAAAACATCTCATTAGCTGAGTTTCTTTTTGAGGAAGCACACTGCTTGATAATCAGACTTACTGACGTGATTATTCAGCCTGACATTGTGGTAGCCAAATTATGTTAGCCATTTTCTGTTGACGCAGTGGGAGAAGTTCATTTAATTGTTTTCACATTTTTTAAAGGAAATATGCCGATTTAAAGGGTAACCACACCCCCAGTTCCTACGGTAACTCTTACTTACAGCATGATTTTAAAACGCATCAAGCAAACCATGATAAATTCCAAGACTAGCGGTAATGTTTTGAATTACATTACGGTCAGTTGGTCTAAAAATCTGATTAAGCTCTGAATGTAGCATAGTTACCAGAAGATTGGCAAGACTATGGTGGGTAGACCTCGGACCTAGAGGGTAGAACATGTTAAAGTTGAATGCATCAATATGGTGCACTAGGACAGCAAAAGAGGTTAGATCTATGAGGGATTTGTGCTCAATCCACACTCAGACATTAAGGTTACTTGCTCACTACAATTACTTTTCTTTATTTATTGTTTTATACCTCATATTCATGTATATGACGTACTGACTAGAAGGCGAGTAAGGAATTTCATTGTTCATCATTTATTGTACGCTTTGACTTCATATGAGCGGTGATGACACGGTATAAATAAAGGTCACACCCACAAGGCCTCGTAAACGAGCTGGCGTTTGTTTCAGGATAGGTAAGTTGGGTTGTTGACATTGTCGGGGAAACTTCTGAAGCAATTGGAGTCAACACTCAGAGAGACACGAGGAGAGCTGGAGCTTTGATGGCAAACACTGACGGTTTATTTAGGAACTTCGGCCGGAGAATTCACAAGACATGTCACGGGCCACAGTTTGACCACACGGTTGAGATGCCACAATCAATTCTGAAGAACTCTCCTGTAGCTCCAGGTTTTAACTAGTTCAGAGTGTAATAATCAACATTCTTCAATAGATAGACTAAACAGCTGAGCGACACTGAATCACATTTGTTGTCGCTTGAGGTCATCTACACCCCGAGAAGGATGTGTTCCAGGTGTCCCACAACAATAACTATCTCTGAAAGGGAGTTGCCAGCGGCCTGTACGACGAAGCCGAATTTATCGCTTAGTGGGCTAACTTCAGGGAAAACTCTGGGTTTCTGGTCCTACGACGCTGGTTCTCTTTTTAGCGGGCTAGATCTCCATGGTAAATTATGCTGAGTGGCTAACCTGGTCCGGAGCAGGTTAGGTTGCAGGCTAAGAGATCAACTCAGTGAAAGCACCACCTGCTGACCAATCAAGCTCAG
>NW_011336864.1:0-2477 GCF_000735185.1 Notothenia coriiceps
CGTCGTCAACAAGCTTTTAGAGAGGAACAGGACCATGTTGGTGAAACCAGAGGAGGACATGGAGACTAATGAATAACTTAAACTCCACCATTACAATACACATGCTTTAATGTGAATCCTGCCCGGCAACAAACCTGATTCAGATGTTTTAATTCACAGATCTCTCCAGAAGCTTAATGCAAATCCACATCCAGGGTATTTCCCTTCATGCTAAATAGAACTCACTGTCCAACAGAAAGACGACCTTTAGCACAGTTCCCTTACTGTTGATCTACACACAGTAAAGTGGGGGAGGCATTTATAATGTGTGTGTAGGTGGGTTGTTTTTACAAAATATCAGAACACACACACACACACACACACACACACACACACACACACACACACACACACACACACACACACACACACACACACACACACACACACACACACACACACACACACTTTGTGTGGACTCATTGTTTCTTTGCTAGTGTCAGATTACTCTTTCAGGACCAAACCAGGCCTGTTTGAGAGTCTGAACACTCAGAAATTAAGTCTAAGTGTGGAAATAACATTAGTTTTCAATATATAAAAAAGGTAAATAATATATAATTTCCCCTGTTGTTTTTTATACACGCATTTAAAATTGTATATCAATTATTCAAAGTCACCTAGATGACGTGTTTCGGAAAATACACCTGCTAGTTTCATAAAGCTACCGCATGTAATCACATCGCAACCGGAAGTAAAGGCATGTTGACTTTCAAAATAAAAGCGACAACAGCTGACGTGGTTTTGATAAACATGCTTTATGAAGGGTAAAGTGATTTATTTGGTATCTAAACTAAGTACAATTTGAAATATAAATGCATATAAGCGGAAATTCAAGTGATTGTTTTAATTTATTTTGATTAGTTTGTTTACATTTGTTTAAATCTGACCGGAAGTGGTGTGTTATTATCACGTGCAGTTTCACAGTGATCTAGCAAAGAGGAGCTACTGACAGCTGACCCGACTTCACATAGAGTTTAACGTCACAATAACCTCAAAAATGCAACAATTAAACCGGTAAAAGTATGAAAAACGTGATTAAATGTGTAATAAAGCAGTAATATGTGATGTACCCTCCCCGTGCTGTACGGGCACCGTGCCCGGTGTACCAGGAAGAGACACACACACACACAAACACACACCACCTTTACGACTATAACACACCAACACACACATTTTAAATAAATATAGCTCATATCCCATGCATGTATGGGGTTTAAATGCAGGTTAGGTGCATAATAAAGCCGGGTAATAACTTTATTTCGCGTGCACAGGCCTGCTGTATTTTCGCAGCATCGCCCACCCTGCACCATTTCCGTGTTTTACACAGAATCACTCCCGTTAAATCCGGTACAAAACGCGTCTCTCTGCAGGAACACACACCGAGAACAGCTGATGTTCTGATACAATGTTGCAGGAGACACTGAGGCGGCGTCACATCAGAGGCATGGTTCTGGTGGTTCTAATGGTTGTAATAATGGTTCTAAAGGTTTCTAATGATTCCTCACCCAGTGCCACCTCGCAGGCTTTCCTCAGCTGGCTGTGGTGCGCCTTCTTCACCTCTTTATCGGCCAAAATCTTCTCCAAAGCCCGCGTGAGGAACATGTTCGTCTTTTTGCCTTCAAACATGTCGTGTTTTTCGGGGGCGAGGTTTGATCCTGATCCTGGTTTCTGATCCTGGTGCTGGTTCTGGTTTTAGGTTTTAGGGTTTTTTAAGGGTTGGGGGGTTAGGAGGGGGGTGGGATAGCAGCCCAGTAGAGATGTAGTCCTTCAGTAATGTCACACACCCGAACACACAGACATAAATAAAGACAGAAGGTGGGGTAAATCCCTCAGACTGCCATTAGCGACCTGCATCCTCCTGCGCCATGTTGGAGAGAGGAAGTGACGTCAGAAGCGTGAGGGAGGGGCTAGAGAGAGAGGGGGGATAGGGGACTGGTAATCCTGTGAACCAGTTTGAACTCATTACTGTCCATTCATTCATGTTGGGAATTAACTCCTTCCATGTGTGCAGGATTTGCTAAATAAAACATGTCACTTTCCCATTTTAAATGTGTGTGATTGTGTGTGTCTTTCTGTGTGTGTGTGTGTGTGTGTGTGTGTGTGTGTGTGTGTGTATTCATCAGAATGTTACCATTTAATTGGATCTTTTACTAAACACTTCCCTCCTGATGTTTGTATGACTATCTTAGTTTGTAACAGCTCGTCCTGTGGATCCCTTCCTCTCACAGGACGAGCTGCAGGCTTAGAGGCTGCACCTCGTATCTCTGTTCCTACTGTGACAGAGATACAAGATGTTTGAGTTCACCTATAGAGGGACGAGCTGCAGAGACAGGAAGTGGAGAGGAAGAAGAGAAGGACGAGCTGCAGAGACAGGAAGTGGAGAGGAAGAAGAGGAGGACGAGCTGCAGAGACAGGAAGTGGAGAGGAAGAAAAGGAGC
>NW_011336865.1:0-3167 GCF_000735185.1 Notothenia coriiceps
TCATTCTTTAACCGTTCAGTTCAAACAAACGTGTTTTCTGTTCGTGAAACTAATGTATAACTTAATGCAGACGCTAAACAGCTGTTAGAGATAGAAGAGAATCACAAGGACTTCTGTCTGGAAAGAAACACACACACACACACACACACACACACACACACACACACACACACACACACACACACACACACACACACACACACACACACACACACACACACACACACACACACACACACACACACACACACACACACACACACACACACACACACACACACACACACACACACACACACACACACACACACACACACACACACACACACTCACACACACACACACACACACACACACACACACACACACACACACACACACACACACACACACACACACACACACACACACACACACACACACACACACACACACACACACACACACACACACACACACACACACACACACACACACACACACACACACACACACACACACACACACACACACACACACACACACACACACAATGACTTCTGGAAAGAGGAAAACTAACACAAAATGTTACAAAAAGTCTACAAAGAAAAACACGATTACCATAAAAACGACGACAAAAAAGGCACGAAATGTCCAAAAAAGACTCTGAAAACGACTCGATTTAAGACAAAGAAAGACTAAAAGTCTGAAAGAGACACAATTCAAGAAAAACTATTAAACGACCACAAAGAGAAGCACATTTACAACAAGTGGACTCAAGATGACCCACAGTCACAACAAGTCTACAAACATACATAAGTTAACACAAAGACACAAAACAACCTCAAAGACACACAAACACCACAAACTCACATAAATGGACTTAAAAAAGACTCTAAATGACACAAAGACACACATTTTTATAAAAAACGGACTCAAGGGACTCCTAAAAGACTCACAATGACTACACAGAGGCACAAAACTAAATATCCCAAAGTGCCAACATCAAACATGGACTTTAAACCACAGTGTAAAGCCACACACTTCCGATGAGGCCCCACGCAGTCTGCGTGACCGGCCTGTAGGGGGGGCGGCCTGTAGGGGGGCGGCCCTGGTTATCTCACTGGAAGTGTACTGTAGCACACAGATTAAGGACACAGCTCACATTAAAGACATTAGGAATAATTAAAGGTAGAAGGTAATTACCTGTGTCTTCTGTGAGGATGACGTCACTGATGTCCGTTAGTTTTATAGAATACATGAAATCGATTCCTCTTCTTTGTAAACTCTATGAATATAACCCAGTTTCAGAGATCAGCTGCTGTAGAGAGAGTCTCTCCGGTCATTTAGGAGCTGCTTTCCAATGTTTTCACAGAGTAATAGTGTTTCATTTCCCTAAAAAAAGACAACGTTTTGTCCTGAAATATTTGCGCCATACGGTGGCCGCCATCTTTGTTTTGGGCAATGACCTTGGGTGTTTTTCAATGTCGAGGAAGGATGCTCCAGAGTCACTATTTCAAGCATACTACGTCATCGAGTGCCACCGAAGGACTGTTCCAATGTCCAGCATACTTGGAATTCTACCGAAGCCGGCGTCCTTCGTAGCGAGACATTTCGAGGCTGCACATGTGTGGACTCCACGGTCTTAAAATCCCCACAATGCTTTGTGCACGGACCATTTTCCAAATCTTTGGCGGAAATCGCGCTCCATTTAAGGCGGGGCCTCTCATATGACGCACACCTGTTAGCCTGTTAGCCTGTTCCATCATTCTTCGTTTTCCGAGGCTAGGAAGGACCTGACTCGGAGGGACGTGTACTACCAAGGAAGCGTCCTCGACATTGAGAAACACCCCGTAAATGCCTGACCTCTTTTAAAAACGTATTTGTTTCAATAAACTTTATTGTTACTTCCCACAAACAAGCAATACGTATCGAAATGTAATCTCACCTTTATTTTATTATTATTTTATTTGTATTTAAAGGGACAGTGCTTGGAAATGAACATCAGTTTAAAAACAGTTTTTAAAAAAGTACTTATTAACAATCTGTACAAGTACACATACTGTATAAAAACACAAATACAAAAAACACAATTTAACCAAATAAAGGCTTAACTTTCCCTGTAATGTCCGTTAGTTGTTGATAAAACATATTATTTCATTATACAAAACATATGTGGATTTCAAAAGTCAAGTAAATACATTTTAAATACATATTTACAATTCAAATATGAAATGATTCTATAATAAACACTAAACCAAGATTACTAATATAAAATAAAACATTAAAATACAAATATATTATAATAAAAACTAAAACAGAAACATAATTAAGAAAAAATACAAACTAAAAATACATGATGAAAACTACAACTCCCATGATCCCTTGCTGCTTCATTGTTCTGATTGAGGAAATGAGCTGCATGTTTTACCCTCAGCATGAAGTGTGTTCACTAACTGTTACCTGAATATATTTCAGTAGTTTTTATATATTGTTTCCGTGTCCTTGCCGTCCTCCTGCTGAGGTTATCTCCGTGTTTTATGTGTTTCTCCCTGAGTGAGCGCAGCGGGACAGAAAGCTCAGCGGTTCGTCTTTAGAAAAGCAAACAGTCAGAATGAAACCTGCTGTTTGTGAACGCGTTTCGATGAAGTCGTTTCCTGTGACCTTCAAACTGCTGAGCTGCTCTCCAGTGATTCCAGAGAAACAGGTTCATATCATTACATTTTAAATGTTATCTGCAGGTTTAGACGTTCTGATCCCACAATAACTTTATAAGTGAAAATACAAATGCTAACAGTTCAATGTGTCTGAAAAGTTTCCTTTAAAAGAGACTCTACGTTTAAATAAGGGATAAAATGATTCATGCATATTTAGCAATACATTAAACTCAGATCTTGTACTTGAGTACAAGAGACGAGAAATAATTCAGTGTGTGTGTGTGTGTGTGTGTGTGTGTGTGTGTGTGTGTGTGTGTGTGTGTGTGTGTGTGTGTGTGTGTGTGTGTGTGTGTGTGTGTGTGTGTGTGTGTGTGTGTGTGTGTGTGTGTGTGTGTGTGTGTGTGTGTGTGTGTGTGTGTGTGTGTGTGTGTGTCTCTGTGTGTGTTTGTGTGTGAGAGAGAGAGTGTGTGTGTATGTCTCTGTGTGTGTGTGTGTGTGTACACACACACACACACACACACACATACGTGC
>NW_011336866.1:0-1418 GCF_000735185.1 Notothenia coriiceps
TCCAGTTTAGAGCAATAGCCCCTCCAAATGTCTGTGCACGTCCCTGGTTCCGGGAATAAAGAGTTCGGGGGGACTAAGTACAGGGAGGGGCTCCTTATTTTCATCTAAAGTAACAGACAGAGAATCAGCACTTTGGAAACAGGGCTGAAACAGAGGGGATTATGGGTAATGCTGCAATGATCTGTTTGGTATTTGGAGCCAAACACTTCAGAGACATGTTTTGTATATATCTGAGACTTATAATATATTGATGAAAAACAGTATAACAGGGGACCTTTAAATCAATACGTTTAATTACTGTGTCTCCAAACAATATAAACTCTCTGACCCTGTCTCCACCAATCTTTGAAGGTTATAAATCCTTTGTGGCTTCTTCTCTTTTAATCCCCAATAACACGACACTCGTTGCTCGTTTCCTGCAGAATAAAAACGTTTAATTTACTCGTTAGCGAAATGGGGAATGTATGCAATGTGTGTGTCTGTGTGTGTTTTCATGCCATCCAAAAACCACAATGAACACAAGCAGGAAGCGTTTTTACAGAGAGAGAGAGAGACAGATGCGGAGTGAGACGGAGAGAGAGCTGGAGAGCAGTCACACCAACATTACATTTCCTGATGCCGTCCTGCTGGCAGGGGATAGCTGATCAGTCAAGGAATAGTTCGCCCAAACAATGTATAGTGTAAACAAAGTGTATATAATACTTCTTAGTCTGTGTATATAGCATATCAGTGCAAACAGACTTCAACAAGTCCAGAGAAAGACAAAAAAGATCTTAAAATATCCCAAAACATTCTGAAAATGCCTGTGCAGCATTATTAAAGACAATTTATTTTCTAAAGCTAGCATTATCGTGCATTGCCAACAACTACACTGTAGCTATTGTGCATAACATTATGACAAGAAAACCTTGAATCTTTAAATGTAATGCTGCTATTCCATTCTTTATTCTGGTCAAACTTTCTATACTAAATCTTTTACACGTCCTACGACGTTAAAGCATGTTAAAAAAATATATACAGTGGGGCAAAAAAGTATTTAGTCAGCCACCAATTGTGCAAGTTCTCCCACTTAAAAAGATGAGAGAGGCCTGTAATTTTCATCCTAGGTATACCTCAACTATGAGAGACAAAATGAGAAAAAAAAAAAACAGAAAATCACATTGTCTGATTTTTAAATAATTTATTTGCAAATTATGGTGTAAAATAAGTATTTGGTCACCTACAAACAAACAAGATTTCTGGCTCTCACAGACCTGTAACTTCTTCTTTAAGAGCCTCCTCTGTCCTCCACTTGTTAACTGTATTAATGGCACCTGTTTGAACTTGTTATCAGTATAAAAGACACCTGTCCACAACCTCAAACAGTCACACTCCAAACTCCACTATGGCCAAGACCAAAGAGCTGTCAAAGGACACCA
>NW_011336867.1:0-15575 GCF_000735185.1 Notothenia coriiceps
CAAGGAAAGAGACTGATCTGACAGCAAAACCCAGGGGCCTAAGAGGGACAAAAACACACATGCACACACACACACACACACACACACACACACACACACACACACACACACACACACACAAACACACACACACACACACACACACACACATATAGAAGAGGGCTTTTTGTAGGCCTAGGGACCGTTGCATGTATGAGTGTGTTGGAGAAAGACTCTTTCATCTCCTCAGCCCCTCTTCTGTCTTTGTACACATAAGAAAATGAATCTGAGAATAACAGTAATGGAGCAGATCTAAGAAAATACCTGAGCAAAGTAGAAACAGAGGGAGGAAGTGCCAAAGAGAGAAGGTGAGTGAAATGGAGAAGGGATATGAATAGAAATACCACAATGGGAAGAAGTGTTAGAAGAGTACGGGGATCTTTCTCTCACCCCTGAAAGGAAGTGTCACTTCCAACACTCCGTCCACACCTCTGAGGTTGACAGGCTCCCTCAGCGCAGCCTCCACCTGCTGAGTACCAGCCGGGGTTCAAATATTTCATCATCTACAATACTAATAGGGAGATTTTTAACATTGTCTTGGAGTTGGTTAAGTGTTATCTACATGTTCTTATTTGTTTCTGACAAGATTTTCATTTTTAACATCAAGAATCTGCACTTGCCTAGGGTTATTAAAGTGGCATTTAACAGAACACCTCACAGCAGTAAGACATTCTTCCAAAGGATCAGCAGTGTAAGATATAACTAGCAGTTCAATTCCAGAATATAATGTTCCAGCTGAAAATGTCAATTAGGAAATGCCTACCAGCATAAGCACAATCCTCACTGTGACTGCAGTCTTAATGACTGGATTTCCTTCATTAAATGCCCCCCTGTAAACACGGTAGCTTCTTATTAATTTTCTTAATTTCACTTTGTAATGAGAGCTGAGAATTCAGTCAGATTGGGGATGGAGGCTGCAACAAAATGTGAGAAACTATTCATCCTTTGTGTCACTAATGACTACACCATTAACTTGAGAAAACGAGCTGTGATTGCTGTTAAAACTGAGAGCATACTGGATGAGACACTAAAATGTTCAGATAGAACATTATAAACTCTGTGCTGTAGTGTCTGCTTTGATTTATTTCATCTTGACCTGAATCTGTCTATTGACCAAACGTGTTGTTTTCTCTGAGAATATACACTTTGTTACACCGAGATACACCCAAACAAATGCGGTCTACATCAGCTGTACCAATAATAGGGTTATGTACTATCAACTAAGTGTAGTTGCAACAAGGCATGCCATGGTGATAGTAGTGATAGTTTTTTCAGTTTTTTTTTGTTTCATGCCTTGCTATACTTCTACTGCACTACAGTGCATTTCTGAAGGATAAGTTGTACTTTTTACTTCATAAAATGTATTTAATAGACATAGTAACAAGTGATTTTGCATTTTCAAATAAAAAAACAACTTATAGTTATCACCTGAATTCTAAATAAGCAATATATAAATGTGTTATGCACCAACTGCAACATATACAGTAAGTGATGTTATTTACTCAATTATTTAATAAATGATTCTGCATTGGGACATTAGGGAATTCAAAGGTATTTTGAAGAAATCTGTTAGTCTTTATTTGGTGGCATTTTTGGCTACAAACTATTATTTTAGCTATATTTATTTTGCAACTTTCCAAACCACAGCTGTCAGTTTTGCAAATGGGAGGCTTTCATTACTTGACCACAGCCTAAGCCCACGTTTACACGGAGACGAAAACTAACCGATGTCGATATAAAAAAAGTCTTCCGTCCACATGGAATCGGCTCAGGAAACGTGTCCGTCCACATGAGACCGCTCGACCTGCTGGAGACACTGTAGTACATATGCCGGGCCTGTAAGTGACTGTACTTCCGCCACAAAATACACCGAAAGTAGTGAAGAAGACCCCCCGAGCATGGTTGCCATGGTTGCCCTTCTGTTAATTCTCCGCGGTGGATTTAGCAACATGTAGTTCAGTTCTCCATGTCCACTTGTTGCTGATGGTTGTGGTAGAGGAGCTGTAGATTTTTGCACTAACATCTGTAGCATGGCCAGTAGCGTCTGGAGCATGAAAGCAACCCTGTGATCCGCCATTGTTGTTGTTGGCAAAACACATCAGCAATGACGCGAGTGACGCGGGGGTGAGCAGCAGAGGTGGGGAGGGACGGGGCTATGGCCTCATCGTTATCAGGAAATTATCGTATTGGACGTACACACAGAGCCGTTTCGCCCCCCAGAGCGTTTCGTCCGCAGATCTACCCTTGGGAGCCTTTATCGTTTGAGGGCTCCATTTCCGTGGTTCCGTTACGGCCTTGTGTGGACGAACCGTCCATACGATAGAGAACTGTAGCGGATACAACCCGTTTCCTCTCCATGTAAACCCGGCCTAAATCACCCTTTTGCTAGCTCATTTAGAGATAAGTAATGACCTAAAAGATACTGTATTTACCTACATTAAACTCAAATCCTCAAAATCCTCTACATGAGTAATTCCTAACTGTATTTACACTTTTGCTTTCTTCCACCACTTAATATAAGTCCACCATGCTAAGACCTCAGTGAAGTTGTCCTTTGGCACAGCATTGCTAACTTAATACAGCATTAGTAACTAAATACTAATGTCAGCATGCTATGCTGTGATCTTAGTTTAGCATGATAACAAATGCTCATTAGCAATAAGTAGTAATTACAAAAAGTAGTAAAGATGAAACATTAAAAGATAAACACACTTCTCTCCCATCGTTTGTCTGCCTCCAGCAAATGTTAATCATCTAATGGATAATTTAACCCATGGGGCGATTTTTGATAATCTGTTTTCCTTTAAGGAGAAAAAGGACACATGGAGAGAAACTGAGTGATGTGATGCCCACGGAGGGATAAAGAGATGGGGTTGGATAAATGACAACGCGGACAGTGAGACATAATGAGCTGATCAAATGATAGTGGAGAATGAAATGCCAGAGTAGTTCAGAGCAGTGACAGACCGGCTGCCTTTCATTGGAATAATGGTTAGTTCTGCCGAAACACCTGCAGAGTTTGCTGATCCACATTATCCTTCTGCTTAACCCAAACAGCTCCATTCTGTCCATCAATTCTCTTTCACAATACCTTGGCCTTTTCTGTTGCATCCATCTATCCTCCATTATTCTTTTATCACAGACGTCTCAGATTCTGAATTTGCCTTGTTCAGTAAGTCCTTTTAAAACTTTGGTCTTCTGGTTTATTTCTCCATCTTTTGTATGTTCCGCTAGTGCTTTCACCTGTACTTGTCGAATTATCTTTCTTTTGTTTGGTTTAATCGGATGTCCCTGAATAGACTGCAACTTCTCAAAAGCTGCTCCTTCAAGAACTAAGTACCGTAATTAACCAGGAAGTATATTTTACATAATCAAGTACAACAATGGGTGTTCTCTCTCTCTTTCTGCGCCGTTTCAAAGGCCAATGATTGAACATTCCTGGGGGTCACACTGCTTTCAGTTCTCGTTTTCCCTCGGTCTCTGGTCAATTTGTGTCAAAGGCATCCAATCGCTAAGTATTTCCATGTAAGTCCACCCTGCTGTTGTCGTGAACCTTTCCTTCATCTCCAAGGTAATGAGAGGATGACCAGTGATTTAGTGCTTCAGATGTTGGCTGCCAGAATATAAAAACACAGCAAGAGAATAAACTGTACCAATAAGGCAGGCAGTGAAAAGTAAACAAACAGCCGATTACCAGCTGGTGAGTGGAAAAGTCATTTCTAAACCTGATACACAAAAACAAGGTCAAATCAACAAGAGTGTTTGATTACTGTATGTCAGAAATAGAGCAACACAGTCATCAGAATCCTCTTTCTCATTACCTGATGAATATAATTCCATTATTTACATGCCTTTTTTGGCTAAGCAGTTTCTAAATGCTAAATGTTCAACTCTATTCCTTTTGCTCTTTGTCACTGCTCACTGCACAGCTATCATGAAATCAGCTTGAGTGAGCTTGTTTGCATGGATATTTTGCCCATGGAAAACGCAGTTGGGACTAAACCCGTGAGATAAAATAAAAAGCTAAAAGCTTCAGGGCTGAACGGAGGAGCACCGATTTTTAGGGGATTAGGGGGATTAATATTGAAACATCTTCAAAGTTGTACTCATTCTAATTTCTCAGTAGAGTTTTGGAAGAATGTATAAGAATATTCTTGTGGAATTAATTTTTTAACATTCTGTAATGCATGTTCGATAATATAATATTCGTATTGGTATTGCCATTTAAATGCAGAACTCAGCTCTCTTAAAGGCCCTGACACACCAAGCAGTCACCAGAGAACTCACTGACGCCGACGCCGACTGTTGCGTTGGCGGCGTGTTCTCCTGCGTCTTGGCCATGTGTCGCACTGGAACACACCGCAAAGACTTCAGCCGAGCACGTACGAACTGCGCATTCGTGAGCGGCAATAACTCTCCTTACCAGCAGGCGGCCGTAGTGTGTATTCGTCATTTAAAAGAGGCAACAACCGGAAGACAGAGAATAAGAACAGACTACGTGATATAAACAAACAACAAATAGCGTGTGCGTTCCATTTTCACTCTCGTCTATCAAAAACATGTTTTGTGCGGTACTGGAGCTATCAGCCATTGGAGTGTTGCTTGTGGAAGACATTCTCAAGCAACCGTTTCACTTCTTATGCACTGATTCGCTAGCTGAACAGCCAATCAGAGTGATTTCTTTGTGCGTCGGCCATGAAAGGCCAAATAAGGCGTTTCACGGCCGGTGGTGCGGGACACAACAAATTGAGTTTGGGCGACAGGGCACGCTTCGTCGTCCGACTAACAAAAACGTCCGATTTCGGCCTGGTGTGTCAGGGCCTTAAGAAAAATGCAAATTAAAGTGTAGACAAAAATTTGGTAGTGCAAAGATTCTGGTTTGTAGTCCGTGTATGATTGAGCAGGCTTTGGTTGAACGCAGGTATGGAATGGAGAGAAAAGAGGCAAAACCTTTTCGCTGAAATGCAATCTGAGAGGCTATTTGCCGCAATCTCCCTGAGCCAATCATACTGCTTCACTGCCTCTATCAGTTGTCTTCTTAGTGGAAAATCGATGGAACTCCCTAAACCCCATTCAACCCCAGTTTCCACATCCTGTCCATCCAAATCCTCACCATCTCCACCATCACCATACATTCTACATGGGCTTAGATATGTCTCATAATTATTTGTGTGAACATAACAATTATTTGTGTGTAATATGTGATTTTTAAATGTAAAACACCATCCACAAATGCATTTAAAAGATTTGCAAACTCGCAAATACATTTGCAAATGTAAAACGGAATCTGCAAATACGCAAAATATTTTTACAAGTACAAAAAATATCTTTGAATATCTCTTTAACAAGAAAGAGTTATCTCTGGGCTGATTCGCTGCCAGCTGCTCCCCCCCCGGACTGGAAAGTGGCGTATAGCCTGTACTTCAACATCAATGCATACGAATGTGCTTGATATATGCTGTATTGAACCAATAAACTAACACAAACTAACTGTGTCACTATAACATGATGATGATGGTGATAAAGAATGCATCTAACGTTCCGCTATTCATTATAATACAAAAACAGAGCATTAAACAAACCATCATGCTCTTACTTTGAAATCATGGCGGAAATGTCGTCATCAGGCCGGCCATCACAAAAGTGTTTTCCGANTTGTAAATGTAAAACACCATCCACAAATACATTTAAAAGATTTGAAAACTCACAAATAAATTTGCAAATATAAAAAAGATCTTTGAATAACATTTACAACTTTCGATCAGGCATTTGTGAATCCATTTTGTATTTGTCGGTGGGTAGGTAGGTAGGTAGGTAGGTAGGTAGGTAGTATAAACATAATAATATTGAATACAAATGAAAGCAATAGA
The DNA here is from genome assembly GCF_000735185.1 of Notothenia coriiceps. Lineage (NCBI taxonomy): Eukaryota > Metazoa > Chordata > Actinopteri > Perciformes > Nototheniidae > Notothenia > Notothenia coriiceps. Next base: position 5,910 of record NW_011336867.1, read on the forward strand.
CAGGAATATATGCATATACAGTAGAAAGGACACTATGAATATTATAACATGTAATGTCGCCTTACTATGAAGGCTAACCTAAATACGGTGCTTTTCTAAAGATTACCTTACCACTGCACTGGTAAAACTAGGCCGATTAATAAGATGTGAAGTGCTTTGTAACTTTGACCCGCTTCACTGAATACACAAAAAACAATGAAGAAAGTTGAACCAATAAACTAACACAAACTAACTGTATCACTATAACATGATGATGATGATGGTGATAAAGAATGCATCTAACGTTCCGCTGTTCATTGAAAAAACAGCGCATTAAACAAACCATCATGCTCTTACTTTGAAAACCATGCGGAAATGTCGTCATCAGCCGGCCATCACGTGTTTTCCGAAAATAACCGAGTGACACGAGTAGATTTTAGCCGAGACCGGCGGAAAGTTTGTCTCAAAACTCTGTTTGTGTAAAAAGACGATCCACATCCAGAAATGTGAGGTCCACAAGCACACTTTTGGTCGACAAATACAAAATGGATTCGAAAATGCCTGATCGAAAATTGTAAATGTTAAAGAGATATTCCAAGATCTTTTTTTATTTTTAAAAATATTTTGCGTATTTGCAGATCTGTTTTACACTTGCAAATGTATTTGTGAGTTAGCAAATCTTTTAAATGCATTTGTGGATGGTGTTTTACATTTAAAAATCACATATTACACACAAATAATTGTTATGTTCGCACAAATAATTATGAGACATATCTAAGCCCATAGTTCTAGGACTCTATCAGGGGGACTGTGCCTATACTACTCATGGCATCACAACCCCCATTACAATGAGGGGTCTAAATGCCAAAGATTCTTCAGTCTAAACTGGATTAGCACTGTTATGAATAACTCCACCACGCCCTGTTGTGTGGAAAACTATTCGTAACATGTGAAGCATGAAATCACAATCAGATCCTTTTTGGCATATTCATTTAAAAAAATATGATTTGACTGGACTGTGAACGCATACACCAGTTGCTTCTCTGTTGTTTTTCTGTGAAAATTAGTCAGAATGTTTATTGCATTATAAAAACAACATTTGCTGTTTTAACGATAGCAAGGGGTGTTGCAAAATCAGCCGAGACTTAAATCTTAAGGATTTTATGATTAATCCAATTACCATAACATAAATAGCCGTAACATTCTCAGAGATTAGAAATGCTCTTTTTTGGTTCATACTACAGAGAAAATGTGTCCTGATGACACGGTAACCGATCCTTTACAACGAGAGCCCAAGAGCCTACATTCTCATCATACAAGCTAAACAATCCGCTTATTCTTAAACAGTCGAGAGCCTGACATTCTGCCCTTTCCCAACATCCCACAAAGCTTACTGACTCTTGCCAAGGCTCTGGGCTGAATCCCAGCACTGCTTCTAAGCCCTCCTATAAGTGGAGAGGATGATATGCAGTGATCCCAACTCTGGTGATATTTTAGAGTGAAAGCTGTTAACCTCATGACGATAACTACGTTGTGATCCCTACAATTTCAAAACTGTGTCAACGGTATTAAGCTTGTCTTGTATTGGATATTCTGTCATTTTTCAAAGTAAAAATCAAGACTCTGACTCAGTCACAATAATACTCTGCAATAAAAGAGTCAATTCAGTTTAAATCCAAATTATTAGCCCCGGCATAAACAGATCTATTCTTTTTTGTTTTGTACATCAGACCAAAAAACATCTGCCCTCTTCTCAAGCCAATGGCTCCATCGCACAACTTTTAGATTGCATTGATAAACTTCTTTTTTTTAAATTCCACTGTGCTTTAGGATTTAATCTGTAAAATCTCAAAACAATCTAGATCCTTATAACTGCATGTCCTCCTTCTTATCTTCCACGTCTGTGTCTCTTTTGTCCTTGCTTTGTCCCCTGTTCTCTCTTGAGACAGTAATCTTATATATATTTGAATCTTATTGAAGTGTGTAACTATGAACAAACACGTAGAAACGTCTACTCTGAGCTTGTGTGTCGGTTGAGGAAAAAAGCTGTGCCGCACCACCACTCAAGGAAGAAATGACTTCCTGGGTATTCGTCTAAGCTCTTCTTGTTTCGCACCGGATTACAAGTAAAGTGAAATAGCGCCCATGTCATTATCCTTCCTTTCTGTGTTGAGTAGCTAGCCACGGAAGAAAAATAACGATATTGTTTTTTGATGAAGCTCTCCGCTTTAGTTTTTTTCCCCATTTTTGTAAATGTCAAAGATCTATTTCCATTTAGATTGAACTTTTTGCTGTGCTCTCAGGAGAAGTGTGACGCCTGTGGTGCTCACCAAGCTATGATGACTGAATAGAGTTAGCTGTTTGATAGCCCAGGGTTGACCTTATGGCACAAACTTGGCCCGTGACTTAGGGTTGATGCACCTCTTGAGGAATGGATCAGACAGTCAGCTTGGCAAGAAAAGGCAAATTAAAAGTAATCGCTTTGATTCAAGTCAAATTTGAGGGAATAACGAAGGGATTGGGGCACTTTGATTTAAAATGTCCTCCCAAACAAAATCAGTCCTCAGAGACATGTTTTATTGTGTGGTTGAGAAAAACAACCGTTTGTTTGGGTGAACAGTCAAAGTGAGAATGATTGAATCAGAATCAAAGACAAAAACAATGACAGAACTCAAATGTGTGATCTCTGATTAAAGACGCCTCTCGGATGCATTCATATCTGCCTATGAGCCCAAACTAAAGGATTAATGGATTCATTTTCAGCATCCCTTGGTATAGTCACAATTATGAAGGAGTATAAACAACAAATTGAAAAAAGGGACTTTCTTCTTATTAAAATGTAATTGTGAGCTGCAGAGGCAGATTGCAATAAAATGAAAATATATTAAGATCAGCAGCATTTTAGAAGAAAGGATGATTGCTAAAGCTAATTGGTAAACATACACAGATAAGAATGCCATTTTCTTATTACATCTATTCTGAACAACAGACACAAAGGCTTACACAATGTCCTTTACACCTTAACTCAAGATAACAACAGATTTTAGGTGACCCCAATTATTCTTCTCTCACCTCAGGCTTGGAGGTGTGACAAGAACAGGGCACTGCTGCCCCACAGAGCCAGAGAGCAGCTCTCTCAGATCTGCTAAGAAATTCAATGCAACACTTACTGTGAGTCCCAAAGAAAAGACCAAATCAGATGAAATGCTTCCTGTCGTGATGATTGTTATTTTCCTATGAAATATTAAGACTCTTAATCTAAAGCATAAAGCCAAAATGTGTATGAATGTGTTTCTTTTCTTTACAACTTTAATCCAGATAAAATATAATTAATAAAATAATGGAATTAGGCTGTAGCAGCTCTGTGATTCCCTATGCAATCACAACAGCACCATGCTCAAATATCACCACACTGCCAAAGTTGGACGAAACACAGAGCAGGTATGAAAATTAGATGTGTGTAAAAGCAAGTGGTGTTGCATAGTGTGCATGGTCAGTAGTAAAAGGCACTGCTCTGAGAACAAAGCAGTAGGAATGCACCAATATCGAGCTGATACTGTCTTAATTGGGCCAATCTAATCAATTAGGTTATATGTTCACATATTTTATAAAATACATACTGGAATTTGAATTCATATTTAAGTGTTGACCTATTTTTTTATACAACTTAATGTGTGTGTGTTACATCTTTTTGTATGTTATGTATTTCCATGCCTGTATTTGTTCAGTTTTCTTTAAAAAAGTTAGTAAAGCAATGTTTTACTGAAGCCCGATTTTGCCATACACATAAAAGAATGATCCTCCAACACAGAAAGGTAGGAACAGCTCTACAAATATCCAAAGCCCAAGTATTATTATGGGGACTGAAAAAGTCGGCATGTGAGCAGTTTACTAATGGGGGGGCATTACAAGCACGGTTTACTGGCTCTTAACTTTCTTTCTGTGTATCGCAGAGGGAATTTAAAGGGACTTTGTGATAGACGGGGGCTTCTGTGACAGCATGCAGCAGCAGTTAGTTGATGATGATGATATTGTGTGAAATTGCTTTTTGATATGGCCTTGAGCGCTGATGCAATAAGAAATCAGCCACTGATGTAAATCCAGCAGACTCACACAAAGGGCTTCACCAGGAGGCTTCACTGCAACAGTCAATTTCATCCACTCCTGACATGTTTCATGCTTTAGTCTGATGCCTCCTGTTGAGTTTCCCGCATGTCACACACTGTGAGCATGCATCATCAGGCATGTAGGGTGACAGCACATGCACAGCTGGACACCTTATCCACAGGACATGTTAACATAATGAACACTGGCTATGCAGTCTATGTAGCCAAACCATTTTGAGTTTTCCCCCCACAGATAGAATGAAAGCTGCAGCAAGGTGAGTCATTTCAGATAAGACATGGAGCTTTTATCAGATCATAGGAAAGCAGAGACACAACCATGATGCAAACAAAGATTAATGCCTCCAGGCATAGACAAACATTTCATAATTAATATTTAGGGTTAGTTTGGAGTCATGCTGCAAAGAAAGTATTGAGCACATTCATCACTGCCTTCCCTTTGGATCACTGTCTGTTTCTTGTAGAGGGAAATAAACTGTCTCTTTTACCATCTCTAATCAGACAAAATGTCCACTATGAAATGATACTTAATATAAGTGCAATCAAAGAATGGTGACAAAATGACTTGAAGTTAAATGCTGCTGTAGGCTATACAACTTGTTTTTTTGCAACCTGTTAACGCAGCATCTGTCTTTTAGCACTGATGTGACCATTAACTGCGCCTTACTACAGTGACCATGCAGCACCACACACCGCGACAAATAAACCCTAAATACAGCAGTTCAAGCATGTATGCACATGGATAACATCAGTCATGAAACTGGATATCATCAACAGGGTCCATAATGGCATTAGCTTTTTTGTTAAATCAGCTGTTCGAAGATTTTACTTACACAAAAACTCCGAAAAGCAGCACCCGGATGCCAATCTCCAAAGCCAGCTCTCGCACGTTTTTCCTCCGGTCTGGTGGCGACACGTTCATGTTTCTGGTGATAATCCGTCAAGTTAAAACACAACAGCTAGAAAAAGGGCGGTCAGTTTCTGGTCACTTTGTAAATCCACCTTCACAAAGCGAGCGCTCTCCAGAAGCGGTGCTCCCTAATGCTGATAATCACGCATGCCGAGCGCCTCCATCGCCACTTGGTCACCTCAAGCAGTCTTCTCCTTTTATTTCTCGCCTTCGCCTGTCTCCCGCTGCTCTCCGTCTGCTTCTATCCCCTCGGGCGGTTGTCTTTATTGCAACTCTGTGGCTGACAGCTGCTCCTCTACCGAGTGAAAGTCTCCTTCCTCCACTCCATCAATTACTTAAACTAGGTTAGAGTTTGAAGTTGATGCGGGAGAAGATCGGAGGTGTGGGTTAGCAGCAGTGTAGTGGGGAAAGTGATGGGAGACGGCAAAGTGAGGAGAGAGTCTGAGTCTCTCTCTCTCTCTCTCTCTCTCTCTCTCTCTCTCTCTCTCTCTCTCTCTCTCTCTCTCTCTCTCTCTCTCTCTCTCTCTCTCTCTCTCTCTCTCTCTCCTCCCGTTGATCTTTGGAGCATCAGAACACACTAGAAGTCTATTGAACACCACTCAGGACCTCACAGGAGGACACAGGAATTACTTCCTGTCTAGTTATGCATTAAATTGTGATGAACTGAATTTCTTCTTCTCTGGTTTAAGGCCAAGAGACCTCCTGAATAAACATCTCATAAATAATGAATGAAGTACCCATAGTAAATGTGACATACACAAAACAGAGAAGCACTCGGTCGGTCCGGTTCGCCGTGCCAATGGCTGGTGGGAGGCATTACGCCAAACTGTCATATAATATTACATTGTTGTGCCGAAAGATGGCCAGTTCAAGGGGGGGGGGGGCTTCAAACCCTTGGCACCACCATGTGGCCCAATCATACAATTATGAAGAATCCAGGGACTATGCAGTCAGACAGTGATAAATGAGCACAGGCAGGAGCTTACCTGAGGGGCCAAGAAACCTGGCAGGCACTTCACCGACCCACATGAATATTTGATGCTTTCTAAAACTGGCCCTCGTGCTCTACCTGCCTGTCCAATATTTGCATGTGTATGTAAGTATGCTGAACGTGAGAGAGAACCCCTTGTTTGTCGCCTTTATAGGTCACATGCTTGACAAGCTAGAAGCTCACTTTGAAGATGCAATTTAGAAGGTGTGCAGTCTTTCTGGTTAACAAGGCATCCCAAAACTATGACAAAGATAAATGTATACATGCACGTACACAGAGGTTTTTGATGTATTGTGTTTATTACGGCAGAGTTGTTGTGGGTGATGCGCCTGAAGAGTTTGCCGGCTCCCTAATAAGAACAAAACAAAACAACAGGAGATGTGAAATGGTGGTAGGAGGTGAGATCTTACTTCAAAGCTTTCTGGCAGCCATCAGACCTTTTAGAGAGTGTGGCGTGTTTATTACAAGCTATCAACATGCTTTACCTCGCTCGCAGCATCAGAGCACTAGTGATTCAGATGATTCACTTTGGTCAGAGAGGCTTTCTAGACCTGCACCAGAGTCCACATAAATACTCAATTATAGGACATCAAAAATATGACTTAGCTCTCTCCGGCTAATGCCATAATGATATGTTCTTTGTTGTTGAAAGGGCTGCTTTACCTTTTCATCTCTTATATTTTGTTTTTTGTATAATTTTGAGATTCTATTTCCTTGAACTACTCCTTGAGTTGGTTTCTACTTCCAGTGTTGACTGTGAGTCACATTTCCAGAGGTTTTAGTTACTGTAGGGTTAGGACATACTGGTGAACTCTAAAATAGATCGTGCTCTCATATATCAAAGTTCACTGCTTCATAATAAAGTGCTCTTAATCACCTTAATGGGTATGGGTGCTTGCATTTTCTACTGTTGAGAATATTCTTTGCGACAGACAGAGTGACTCATCATGCTATGGGATTGGTTCATTTCTCCCGGAGTTCTAGGCATTACTGGGCGTCTCTCCTTATTACACTTTAGGTTAGGTTTTATTGGAACACTTCCCTCAGTCATGGTTTATGTACAGTTATATCAGTATGTGGGAAGCATTTTTACATCCTACAGGGGGTGTAAAGTGTGATGCTGTTGTATAATGCTACTATGTGAAAACATAACTCCTTTGCTGAACGCTGTACAGTATCTGTTGCTAAGACGTGTATCTGGAATAAAATGATCTGCTGGAATGTGGAAAAAAGGTATTGTAGTACATTTGAGTGGCATGTGGGGTAAAGCAACCAATTGAATGTGTAATTCTTGGACTTCTATAATTAGTCTCTAAAAAGTCTAGAATTGCCAACTGTGTGAGTCGCTCCAGCTACTCCCCAAAGTGGACTGGGGCATATTTTTCCTCTCACAAAAGTTGGCATCCTGTATCAACGACAATCTAGCATTCCACCAGGAATGGAATTATTCATCCTGCTTTTTGTCACATTTGTTATTCTCTAACCTTCTTGAACTTGCTTTTTTGTGCTTTTTTGGAGCTGCAGATTAGTGCAAGAACATCTTATTTCTATTTGTATTTTACACTATTGTCTTTTCATTCTTTTCCTATAAATGTATTGATATTTTAGCACTGTGATTCATGTTTGTGAATTTGTAAAGCCCACTGAGTCAGACATGTTTTCTGTTATTGGGCTATATAAATAAACTTTGATTTGATTCATTGTGAATTTTAAATGTAATTCTTTCCAAACAGTCAGAAAGTAGGGTTAAAACTTACTTTTTATGAAATGTATTTCTCACTTGTTATAAACAGTGTATGGTTTTATCCCTAGAGGCTTTTAGAAACATTAAATCTACATTGCTTTACATTAAGTCATTACAATTTAAAAGGTTGGGACTCACAGCTAAAAGAATAATGCTGTGAGCCACTGAAGCTTTAAAGTAGGCTCATATTGAGCTGCACAACAGCCAGAGTGTTCAATACCATTTAGTTTGGCATAATCTCTATTATAATCATTGTCTGTGAGTAAAATTCCTGCATCCAAAGAAAAGAGTAATGAGAAATCAATAGACCATTTCACTGGAATTGCACTGCTTTAGGCCTAGGTTAACTTCCTGATGACCATTGGTATTAAAAAAAGTTCTGGGCAAAATTATTATTGTTGGCTGAATAATTACCTCAGAATCCCTGCACTTTTTTCAAACTGATCTACACAGGTACTGTGGCTCTCAACAGGTTTTGAGCTTGCTTACAAATTCTGATGCAGTAACATATTTTGACACTTATATCTCCAAACTTTCATGTCACATCTATAAAAAAAAAAGAATGAAAGCTGTGACCTGTTCTGCTAAAATATAATCATTCCTCCTTTAATCTCACCACAACCTTGATAGCCTGTTTTAAGACAAGATGCTTTCATTCATGATGAGGAACAGAACAGCGGACTGACCGTGTTGAGACTAAAATGTCAGCTGTCAAATTTTAAATGGAGTTCTTATCAATTGGGAAAAAATCAGTGGAAAGATTTTTCTCTGGATCCAACACTCGAGCTGAATGATTGGCAGGAATAAGACAAAAAAGCCAGGAGAGGTCTTGACATTTAAGTCATCTTGGCCCTGATTGGTTCCTACTCAGTTCACGATGGACCAATTTTTGTTGGCTTTCAGCTGCCAGGAAAAAAAATGAATCAAGGAGTGAATCAGCGAGGTGTTTTCCGGATACTATCCTCTCAGGGATGTTTGACCTTCTGTACTATTTACCAATTTTCTGGATCACGTCTTCGATTTCTGCATCTTCATCTTCAGGACTTCTTCTAATGTAACTTTTTTTTTCAAACTGTAGAAATAAATAGGTGACACTAACATTAAAAATAATACATTTTGAGGTGACATAAAACTATCAACACTTCTTTATAAAGAAGTACTTATTTTTTTGCGTCATTCCTGTTGAACAAAGCTACTCACCATAGACTGTATACATAAACCAGTGATTCTCAAATGGGGGTACGCCATGGATGTATAATAAGAACTGGATACAGCGTGGGAGGCGGGGCCTCATTCATTCCTATGAGAGTTGCTCATTGGCGCATGAAGACAAAATGGCCCAACTTTTACTATAAAGAGGCGAAGTCCCGCCCATCTACTTCCGACCCATGGGACCTTATTTCGGAAAAATTATGTATTGAAGTCAATGGGGAGAGAAAACTTATCTTTCGATCCCGTTTGAATTGTGCCATGAATTACACATATGATGTTTGTCAATATTAAAAAATAATTTCAATGTAAAAAAAGTCACAGTTTGTTGTAAAACTGTTGAAATATAAGACATTACATTACATTACATTGCATTTAGCTGACGCTTTTATCCAAAGCGACTTACAATAAGTGCGTTCGACCAACAAAACACAAACTTGAAGAAAACAGAATCATATAAGTACATCAGGTTTCATAGAGCTAAAACATTTCAAGTGCTACTCAACTGCCTTTAGATAAGCCAGTCCTTTATTAGTAGGCTATATAAGTGCTTTGTTAGCAGTTCTTTGTTAGTAATTATATCGCTCGAAGTGGAGTCGAAAGCGATGAGTTTTCCGTCTGCGCCGGAAGATGTGTAAGCTATCTGCTGTCCTGATGTCAATGGGGAGCCCCATTCCACCATTTTGGAGCCAGGATATCAAACGCATGT
>NW_011336868.1:0-1446 GCF_000735185.1 Notothenia coriiceps
ATTGAAACAAATGTGAATGAACATCCTAAACGGGGTGTATATTTTTAAATAAGTACGTCTGAAAAAAAGCTATTCATTGGATAGAAATGTAAAGTATATTTTTGTGGCAGTATGTTGAGGCAGGAGGGTGTGACAACAATAAGAAAACATCCTCAGAAGGGCTGCTCGTCTTTCTGTGTGTGCCAACAGATCTGCGTGGGTGGCCATTCGCTCCTATGCAGACAGTAAACTGTGCGATGAGACCAAAATAACAACTACCACCAACCTGGTTTTGGGGAGACTATAAAAGACATTAACTCAGATGTAGCAGATTTAATAGCAAAGTCTGTTCAACCTCAATGAGCTGCAGGGAGGATTTGACTGTATTATGATGTAATTCGACTTATTTTAAAAAGGGAAAGAAAAAATAGGGAGTGGATATCATACTCCCAAGCAGAAAAAGAAATTGTAGTTCAACCTACATTATGAATGAGGTCTGATGCTTGACTAAGGTATGTCATTTTCTCATCAACACAAGCCTGTAATCATAGGGTTCAAACGCCTTCTAAGACCTCTTTTTAAAACTTGGGACAGCCCTTTTAGTTACAAAAAAGTGCAGGCTATAGCCTATAAGTTGGAAATCATTGAAACAATGTGTTATATTCCAGCTTCAGCTTCTTAAAAGCTTTCAGCACTGATGATAGTCTTTCAATCACTGCCAAACAGTGCAAGTAAATCCATTGGTTTGTGACCACCTATAAAGATTGGAGCCAAAAGAGGCCCTCTAGTAGCAGGGCACCAGAGCTTTGGCTCCAAGTCTGCCAAAACTCCAGAAACAGGAAGCTCCCAGCCAGCCAGTGCTTGGCACAACTTCCACTCACTCCTTCCACTATTTCAGCGTTATAATGAGGGCTCAAGGCCCCCCAGTAAAAAGGGAAGGAAGAAAGGCCTTCTTAGAAAACAACACAAAAGCTATGAATACATTTATTCAGATGTTAACAACAAACAAGACAGCATGGATTGCCTGTTCCCCCACACACAAAACCCAATAGACCTATGGGGAAATAGTTTACATGACTTAATGAAGAACAATCATGCTGCATGTTCAGTGGTGGAAAGTAACTAAATATGTTTCCAATTACCATACAATTTTAAGGAACTTCCTTTACCAGCTTTTGATAACACTTTAATACATCAATAATCATAATGAAAACAAATAATATGTATATTTTTCTGAAATGGGCCAGCATAACGAGTACTTTGGTACTACTACTATATTTTGATGCCAATACTTGTGTACTTTTACTTGAGTATGCACATTTGATTGCAGAACTTTTACTTGTACCAGAGTATTGCTACACTCTGATACTTCTACTTTTACTTAAGTAAAAGATCTGAGTACCTCTCCCACCTCTGAGCATGTTATCAACCAATATTCTGGCTTTTATATTTGGAATATTTGGTGAG
>NW_011336869.1:0-19383 GCF_000735185.1 Notothenia coriiceps
TGCCTGAAGCACCTCCATTGAACTCCTTTGTTTACTTCTGTAACATAATGACATCACTATGTAACACTTGCACTTCTATTGGCTAGTGTTCCAACACATCGTCGTGATAGACTAAGGGGCAGGACATCTCTAAGCGGTTGACCAATCACAACAAAGCCAGCCAGCTAACCAATCAGAGCAGACTGGTCTCTGGTTTCAGACAGAGGGTGAAAAGAGGTGCTGCAGCACAGGCAGTATGAGAAAAATAAAGAGCTTTTTGAACATTAAAGCATGGAGACATGTCCCAGTTGAGACACTATATACTGATGCGTATCTGACTTTATATTAAAATGAGCATAATATGCAATTGATTACTGTATTCAAACAGTGTTAGTACTTGACATACTAACAGTTTTTTTATGACATTCTTGGTTTGATCTGATTTATTTTGATCACTTCTCGTTGTCTCTTACTTCACTGCAGGTCTGATTCCTTCTGACAAAGAGAGTGCCAGCTATCCGCTCCGCAAACGAGGAGGAGGCAATGCTGTGGTAATAGCAGTGGGTGGGGCCCCAGAGGCCCTCGATGCCCACCCTGGGACCTACAATGTACTCTTGGCTCAAAAGAAAGGCTTCATCAAAATGGCGATGGTACACGGGTAAGAGCAGAGAGCCCTGGGCCAAGAGGAACGTTTTCTGTTAATAGAGCTGATTCTCCGAAAGGTTTTATGGCCTGTGAGAGGATTTGTCCATCTACTCCTTTGAGGTTTGTTGCATAACGGGCGTGGCCTCTTGAAACAGAGGCTTATTCAAGCTCCTCACATGGAATTTCTTGGGAAAGCACATAGACTGTTATGAAATCAATTCAGTTATTGAACGATAAACAGAAGTAAAAAGTAATACAATTAGTGAAATTATTTTACCAGTAAATCATTCTTTTTTTTCAGTGCTCATCTGGTGCCAGTCTTCTCTTTTGGAGAAAATGAACTGTTTGATCAAGTGGAAAACAAAAGAGGAACCTGGCTTCGATGGACACAGGAGCGGCTGCAAAGCATCATGGGTATCTCCCTGCCTCTCTTCCATGCACGTGGCATATTCCAGTACTCCTTTGGTCTCATGCCCTACAGGAGACCCATCCATACAGTGGGTGAGTATACTTTGCAGATTAGTGCAGTACACACAGCAGGATCCAGGACCCAGTTAGCTTCCCTTTGCACTACAGTAGTCTATGGAGTCTGTGTCATATGTTTTTTCCAACATCGACTTTGTTTTGCCACATTTTGAGTGTGAATGCTGAAGGTGAGAGACCCAAAACAGGCAATAGCACGCTGTCAATCTCCAACCACTTTCTTTCTCACTGACAGACTTTGCCACTTTCTCTTGATAAGGTCACATTTGTCACAAATCAAAAATAACCAAAATCAAACAATTTTAGTGGACGTACGTTGACGGTGCAGAATTGCCTCAATACTTACCAAATCTGTACAAAACATGGTCCCGATAAGTCACTTAAACACAAAACCATTGCAAAAGAGGGTCAAGGTTAACCTGTAATTAAAGCATGTATTGCATTTGGCTTTACCTGGCAGGAACAAATCGAACCGCGAGTTGATTTTGGCAGAATCATCATGTTGCTGGGTTGGGAAATACATTTGGAGCGAACGTGGTTAATACTGAGTCAACAAAGTGTAATCGAAGTGTAATCGAAGACCAGACTGCTTTTTTGTAAAGTACACTGACTCTGTTTTTTCTCCTTCCTGCAGTTGGAAGGCCCATTCAGGTTCAAAGGAACGAGAAGCCAGCTACCGAGGAACTGGATGCCCTCCACCAGCTCTACATGGACGAACTCAGCAAGCTGTTTGACGAGCACAAAGAAAACTACGGTGTGGACAAGGACACACAACTGAATTTTGTCTGAACTGGACTGATATTGGAGTGAATTTAAATGTATATTTATTTTTAAAGATGAGGTAGACATGAGTTTACTCTCAATTGGCCTGTAAATTAAAGATAAATCGGCTTTGGTTGGTTCTACAAGAAGACATACTGCTGTATTCGTTAATATGAGGGAGGACTCAACAACCCTATACAAATGGAAAAGTGAAATAGAAATGCTTGTGTCTTCATAACTGAGACCTGGCTGTTCATTCAGATGATTTCAGGGCAGTGTGGGAAAGGGTTGGGTGACACAAGTCTTCCTCACCACCTCCCAGTGGGGGCTTCTGTCTGGGTTCTGGATTTTGTGGAAGACTTTCTAATACAGGGTCATAATGTCAATTAGGGTTGCAACATTTTTTAAAGAAACAGTCATTAATCTTTTGCGGATTTTGTATCTATCCAAGTGCTATAAAAAGGGAAACACCACTAAACTGAATTTCGTTATATATTTTTGTTTTACATATTATGCCCTTGAAACATTTAAGAAATAATTTAACATTAGAGCGTTGTAAAGTAATTTAGTGCATTTACACAAGACCAATTTTTGTACTTGAGCATTTTTATTTCTGTGTCCTTATGTTTGGCCAAATATTGTACTTTCTAATGCACGACATTTATGTTTGAGCTAAAGTTACTAGTTACGTTTCAGATTTTGATTTAAAATTAGAAAGTCTTTTGAAATTAAACCTGAGATTCCCAATATTTTTGGACCGAAAACAGTTGTGGTCCTTTGAAACATGAAACACGTCTTTGGGTTGTAAGCAGTTCCATCAAGAGACATTTCACTGATTGTTTTATTCAATAACCGTTTGTGGCCAAATACAAATTAAACCTATCATCATGCCTTTAATGACAGATGTCTCTGTGTGTGTGTGTGTGTGTGTGTGTGTGTGTGTGTGCGTGCGTGCGTGCGTGCGTGTGCAAGTATACATTTCAATAATCTCTTCAAACCTTGGACTTCACGCTTGCCGTGTGTGTTTCTGAAGATGTGAGGGAGCTGCGCCTCAAGCTCTGTGTGTGTGAACTCTATTCCAAAGCCTTCATCAAACCGTGGACATATATGAAATGGTAGTTTGGCTTTCATAAGGCCATCAAATGTTCTTGGTATTTTTTGCATAGCCTGTACTGTTGCTACTATAGATGCGTACATTGTCTTACTTTGAAAAACAAGAAGCAATAACAACACAACAGCATGAACATGTACTGCATTAGTTTGGATAGAAAACACAAAGGTTAAAGACAATTCAAAGATAAACAGAAATGTGTGTAGCAGAACTAGCCTGGCAGGGATTCTGGGAAAAAGTTAGGAAAAGGCTAGAAAAACTCAAAATAACCCATCGTAAAACCACCATTTGTTGTTTTATATTTTGCGGTTTGTATAGATTAAAATAGGATTTTATTTTATTTTAGAGCTTCAGCTGGTAAAAAAAGGTAAAGGCAAGCTAGGCTACCCATCTTCTGCCTCAACCTTCTGCATGCATATTTTCCAAAATGTTGAGCCATTCCTTTTCCTATTTTAGTACCTAATTTATTTCCTGTTTTTAAATTAAAATATGGTTATGACCGGTGCATAAGATGTGCATTCCTATCAAACATAATGCAAATTGAGCTGTGCACAAACTAGTCTGATGTTATCCAACATGCTCAAAGATCATGAATACGTGTCTCATTTATTGTTTTATTAGTTCTAAATTCCACATTAAAAGTTGAGTGCCCGGTTTTAGATCATGTTCCCAAATGATAAGACTGTCTGTGACATTTGGTCGACACTTTTTATCTCAGATGGCAGGGTTCTGGTATTTCCAAATGAAAGGACAGATTGGACAATGCCCTGATGCTTTCAACTCAGTCTGGACAAGGTTAGTGTGAGTGTGTGTGTGTTGAGCTGATTAAAATGCTGACTAAAAGAAAAATACTTACTGTGATGCAAGAGAGACGAATAATTGGAAACTTCGGGACATTTTTAGGAAGGGAAAACACCAGTACAAGGATGATGCAGTGAGTATGTGGTGGTGTGTTAGGACAAGACCGGCCAACCTGTAATGGAACAAAAAAACATTTAATGGAGTAAACACACTTTCTGATTCAAGACAGGTGTCGGCCTAAAGTGCTGTGATTGGATCAGGCCCTCCCTACATCCATGACCTGGTTAAATCATAAAACCCATCAGTTCCCACTAGAAATTGGTCAATAAAATACAAATAAAAACCTTCTCACTTCGGTATGTAGCATTTTCAGTAGCACTCTCAATGGTCTGGCTAATTAAAAGCTAATGTAACTGCAGATTGCTGTTTTGACTTTGTACCTTCATAGTTGACTGCACTTATTGTAAGTAGCTTTGAATAAATCATCAGCTAAATGAAATGTAATTTATTGTAATATTCCTGTCTTTGATACCAACTGTATCAAAAGCTGATCCCCTATTGACAATCGTTATCAGAAGAGACCTATTTGTTTCATATACCCCAACAGCTCATATCCTGCAGAGCTGTAATCATAACATCACAACAAACAATGTTAAACACAGTGACATACAAATCATAGTAGTGGACATAATGACAGGAAAACATAGACAACACAATGATTAATGCTGCATGCTCTGTATAATAGTAAGACACTAAAGTATTCATGTGTCACATTGGGGTCTTCAGACAAAACGGCTTCACAGTTGAACATTGTTCGGGCTCAGATTCCTCTTGGAGTGGAGTGTGTTACTGTAGGTTACATTCACAACATTATCGACCTTCTTTGAAGACAGTGTTCAAGGTACAAAACAATATAGGTTCCTGTGGGTCACATCTTATCTTGGCTTTTTCTTAAAGGAAAACAAAACACTGACTGCCTGAGAATATCCATACGTACCATATTTACAACTGTGGCGTGATATGGGGAAGGAATCTTGCATGGTAATAAAGTCGTATAGATAATTTGGTATCTTTTCTTCAGATACAGAATGCAATACACAGCAGGAATCATATAAGAACATGGAACACTGAAAAACAGGTGAAATTATTGAGGTATTGCATAATACAAAAATAATGTTTGTGCGTAGACTAAACTAAAATATACTTGAATGGAACACTTTGATTCATGACATCTGGACCATAATGGACTTTATAAGAACAATCAATGTCAATATAGCAATTAGAACCAGATCAAACTGAAAATAAAGCATAAGGGATATTAGAGGACTGTAAATGCATGATTATGTAACTGAAGTTTAAATGGGTGGTTCATTTCTCAACTTTTATCTCATGTCAAGGACTGTATGAATCATTTCAGCCAAAATCAGTTCTGATTCTTGGGCCTGATCCCACTGGACATGTGCTATCAGTTCTACTTTTTGGGATGAACTTTATTTGATATAAAGTGCAAATATTTCCTCAGTAAACACTGGGTTTGATATTGAATTTGATAAGGTTATAGAGGACAAGGTCAGTGATCTGGGAATGTATTGTGGTGTTAAATTGATACCAGTTTGAGTCAGAATCACTTCTGTTTGTCAAATTCCAGTATGAGTTGATCCAGCAAATAAACATTGATTCATTAAATCAATGACAATTGTCATGAGCAGTTTCATGAAGGAACTATTTTCTTTTTCACTGTGCAGAAAGTTAGCTAAATACTGGTTGGGTATTTACTGACATATTTTATGTCGCGGAACATTTTGAGTTAACCAGAAGTGCTGAAATGCTAACTCAGTTGTGTTTTTTAGGACTCATTCCCGCACCACTATATAACTCTTGACCTCTTTAGCTGTTTGCCAGCAGCTGTACATCATTTTTCTGTCCACCTTCAGCCGGTCCTGGCGGGTGAATTTCTGTGCCATGCCAGCTGGCAGCCTGTCAGAAGCCTCGGGACTTACCTGGTAGTTTGAACTTTTCACAACTGAACCCACAGCTGCCCACACTGAAGTCACGTTCAGTGCAACAAGTGCAACATCTCTGTAACAATATTTAGGGCTGTGCAAACATGTTTTGTAAGGCATTCAATAGGAACACAATAAGAAACTTCTAGCAGTATGGCACTTCTCAAAAAGACGCAACACAACACAAAGAATGATAATGAGAACATTACCAATCTGAAGTGGGTGTTTTGATCCCATCCCCTGCCGTTAACATGTCGATTTGTTCTCAGGCAAAATACTTGACCCCAAACTGCTCCCGATGGCCGACGGTGTGGGAATGTCTGTGAATGTCAGTCTCCCTGAGGTGCCCCCTTGTTTGGTCTCTGTATGAATGTATGTTAACGGGTGAATGCTGACTAAAATGTAAAAGTAAAAGTAAATGGGCTTTGAAAGGTTGCAAATAATGGAAACATGCTATTGAATTGCTGTACATTTACCACTAACATTAGTAGCATTATAAATCACCATGTCCTCACGACATTTACGACATGTTTTATGTTGTAAAATAACAAGGAAAGGAAAACGTTTAGGAAAAAACAAACATTTTTGAAATCCCCACTCCTCCCATCTCCACCTGTGAGGAGGTGAGGCAGGGTCAATGGTCAAATGGTCAAATCCTGCTCCATGTTGCTCCCAGCTGACCCACGTGACTGCCCCAATAAATACAGACAGCAGCAGCACTGCCCCCCCACGCATCCCGTCCAGACGTCTTGACATTAGGCTGCTATATTATATTATTAATCCACCCAGACCCGGCTCCAGGCTCCTCCCCCGCTCGTTAAAGGCCGGCTCTACGCGTCGGGGAGCCGCAGTCGCAGGCAGCCGTGTCCGAGGAGCTGTAGGCTGGATTTATGATCCTGACAGCCCGCAAGCCAACATCTGAGCGTTCCTCTCTCAGCACCCCCTCTCCATCCTGAAGCTCAGCTATGAAGACCATCCTCGCTGCGTACTCTGGCGCCCTCAAAGGTAAGAGCTCTGGAGAAGTGAACTGACTTACGGAAAGCAGACACACAGTCCTGTGAGGGTGAGAGACACACATGTCCAAAATGCACTACCATAACACTGCATGTGATTTTAAAGGGGATTAGTCCTGAATATCACACTATCTAATGTATGTTGGTGCATGTTTGTGGTTGTGAATGCTGCTTCCAATAAAGTTAAAGAAACAGTGTTATGTGCAGCCCAAGTGAGCATTTTCTCTGCAGTTAAAATAAAGTCTTCAATTCTAAAGTCAAATTAGGAGTTGTTGGTGGGAGTCCAACATACAACTCAGGGATTTTCTTGGGTAAAAGTTTAACCTGAAAGAGTTTCTTGTAAAGACTGGATTGTGTCCCTTTTTACTAACCAGTCAATTTTTCTTCATTGCATCGACATATAATATGCTGATTTTGCACTTTGTCACTAAACATACTGCTTTCAAGTCCAGAGTTGTATATGAACCCTATTTTGCAAGTCTTTGCAGTACAATATTATACATATGACGGTTAAAATAATAGTTATTTGTGAATGTCCAACATATGAGTAAGGGATTCATGGGAGAAGTTTGAACTTTATAGACTTTTCCTGACAGTGGATTTTGTGCCTGGTTACTAAAATTGAAATGGCTTTTCCTCATTGCATGCATGTATAATATGTTGGATTTGTGCTATGTGGTTGTTATTGCTTATTCTAACAAAGTCCAACGAACACAGTTTGATGTGCATCGCATTTTTGAATTTCTCTGCAGTTAAATATTGAAAATGTAAGTTAAATTGAGAAGCTTAAATGTTCGTGATTGTCCAACATATGACTAGGGGATTTTAACTGAGAGCCTTTTCTGGTAAATTACTACTGAAGATTTGCTCCTTCATCACTTACATTTAAATGGTTTTCTCTTTATGGCCATTATGAACAATTTAACATGTAGAGCTAAACATATCTCTCAGTGTTTTTGTTGGTGTTTCAGTATTATTTCATGCCAGACTTTAAAACATATGAACTTCTGAGCAGACTCTGCTGCTGTAGATGAGTCTATCAAGGCTGTTATCTTTAGCGATTGGAACCATCTCTAAAGAAAGAGAAAGAAGCTGTTTTTGACTGAAGAGCCCATGCTCCACCTGTTGCTTCATCTGCAGGACATTTCAGTGTGTGTTCCTCTTTGTCTGGTTAGCATATTGATCTGGCACCCAGTGGGACTCCACATGCTGTAAGTAGGCCGATTCAGCTGTAACCAGCATCCCGGCCAATTCTCCGGTCTCTCCCCATCAGCCACTGGCACACACCCACGCTTGTATAGCCTTTAAGCCATCATAGCATCATAGTTCACAGGTATTACCAGCAGCATACCAGTGTGGGTTATTTGCAGTGTTCACAGATGGGATTAGATGACCGTGTTTTCCAGGAGGGCAGCTCTTCTTCTTATTGGCTGTCTGTGTGCGCACTTGACTAGCCTCAGCTGTTCTTAATGTGTCTTGTACTGTTCGCTCCATCTTCGCACACATATTCTGTAGCTTCATGGCTTTACTAGCATGGGCTGGTGACTGAAAACAGCTGGTGAGTAGAGGGCTGAAATGAGTATGGATGTAGGGCTGCTGTGTTGTGTAGAGGTCAATATTTAGTTTGATGTCCAGCTCTGGACAAATAGCATTACTAGGACTGTTTCGATTGCATCGCTTATCCTTCTCATCTGCTTCTGTAACAGTCTTTAATAACCCACCCAATTGGATGTTAGTTTAGTTTATTTGTTTTTAGTGTCGTAGACAGTCCCCATTGTTCAACTGTCATACAAAACAGCAAATGGGGCAGCTTTAGCAATCATTGCTAATTCCAGCTGTTGTCTCTGGCCAGATGATAATATGCACTCTTAAAATCACAATACATCAACAGCATTAGTTATAAAAAAGGACGAAAGACAAGTATTATTACATTTGATCATTTTGATACAACTCTTATTGTTACTGTCTCTTGCTTGGTCTCCAGGCACTGGCGCCAGCATCCTCTCTGCCCTGCAGGACCTGTCCGTGGCTTTTTGGCCCTGCAGATCCAAGATGGAAAAACATCTGCAGGTCATCTCTGTGCTGCAGTGGGTCCTCAGCTTCTTAGCCTTGGGTGAGCGAGTGTGTTTGTGTGTAGGCTCATTTTACTTAAGCCTTAGGAAAGTAAAGGAACATGGGAGACTTATCTTGTAGTCTCATTAGACTCATGTCAAGAAGGTCATATATCTGAGCTGCACACGGAGGATTCTGTGTCTGACTGCTGTACCTCCTAGCCTTTCACAGAATATCTAAGCCTTCAGTTAAGCCTTTCATTTGTAGGTCATCTGCAAGAATGACATCTGTATTTAAACACTTGATGTCATCCTCCTCCTCCCCCAGGTACTGCCTGCACTGTGCTGCTTATCTACATGTTCTGCACTGACTGCTGGCTGATTGCTGCCATGTACACCGCCTGGCTCATCATGGACTGGAACACCCCAAAACAAGGCAAGAGGTGCCAATAAGCAAATGCTAACAAGCCAGATTTAGCTTGTGAAAATTGAACACATGCCTGTTAACCATTCCTATATTAGCATACTGACGTTAGCATTTTGCTAAATGTTGTTATGTTGTCAATGAATGGAAACTTTTTTTGTAGACTGAAAAAGCATTATTCTAAACAGGTTACCCTGTGTGTTCATTTTATATATATTTTTTACATTTTATAAACTAAATTATTTATGAATGTAATTATTGCAGATGAATGCTAATGAAGCACTTTAGCTGTAGTTTTGATGTAGTGAAGTGATTTCTAATCTGTAATGTCTTCTTTAGGTGGCAGGAGGTCCTCTTGGGTGAGGAACTGGACCGTGTGGACATATTTCCGGGACTACTTCCCAGTCAGGGTAGGCAACTCTCAGTTTCTTGGTATACCACGGACTGCTAATTTATCATCTTAAAAACTCAAGATAACAGTAGCTGTATGAAGATGTTAGAAATCCAACCAGTAATGAAATTAACCATCAAAACATTTGTGCTCCCACACAAAAAAGTGATTCTAACTCATGCTTAGGGTAGTCAGTACAGTATGATTTAGCCAGTTCATCGATTCCCAGCCATGCAAAGGTTTATCATTATAGATAAGCTTATCAGGGAGGATCGGTATCAGCTGCCGGCTACATGCTGTACCTCGTCCCGGTTGATTATGATGACTGCTTGACGTTGGTTGAGAGTTTTAGACTTTGTCCCACCTGATAGGCGAAGAAGCAGCGCTGAGCTTGTTTTGCCTTCAGGTGTTGCCCACTGCATATTCAGCCCCTCGCACGTCAACATCGACAGTGGGGGGGGGGGGTGTACTGTACTGTAGCTGTGCATAACTCAGCAGTTGCTGAAGATCCAAAAGTCATGGGTGGAGCAAGTTTATAGGGGTGCCACATGATTTAGTCAGTTGTCATGGGATTTCTGCATGAATCATCACTTTTGTTCAGACCAGAGCTGATTGAATTGATAAGTGGACTAGCACACTTTGGTTATTCATTTGATATTTTTAATCAAGACAAAGTACCAATTATCCTCTGGTTCTAGCTTCTACACTGAAATGTTGTAAACTTTATGACATTGTCTCCTGGGATATGGGGATCATTTGATTGGATTTTTGACGACATATTGTGGCATTTCATTGACGACACAATTGATCAATCATTGTGAGTTGCAGCCCAATTACTGACAGATACTAAGTATATCTCACAACTGTGAATGCTATCACTGAATCGCTGAATTACCTTAGGTTTGAGCCTCATAATGCTAATGAAACAGAACCTGTGTGATTCCATCATGTTCTAACTTAATGTGTTGGGAATGAAGAGCTACTGACAATGTTTCAGAGAATAAAATCCCTTCCGAGCTGTTGATGAGCTTATCTACTGCACAGAGTTTAAAAAAACAAAGAGAGTTACCGCAGGAGGAGGAATTTGAAGCCCTACTGTTTACATGTAACCTTTGTTCATGGCTTTGATTTGCACAGTGTGTTCTTTATAGTCACTCTCTGTGGGTTGATGTGATCACTCTTTTTTTCACCCAGCCAGTTAAAATGTGCAATAAGTGATGAGAGCACACCAATTATCAGAATCAGAAGACTTTATTTATCAGGCGAGAAATTGGGTTTTGTGACAGTTGCTCCATTTTAGAATAAAATAATTGAAAAAATAATTGAAAAGAAATAATTGAAATATAGCTACCAAGAAAATAAGTTAAAGTAAGGATGTGCAATAAAAAGCAAAGCAAATATATTGACATATACATAAGAAGTAAAATGTCCAATAAAATAAAGAAAAATATTTATATATATTTAAAAGTAAAAGTAAAATGTGCTCATTGTATCGTAATAAATTAACAAAAAAAAAAAATAAGTTTGACTTATGATCACCTTAACCTTACTTCAACCATGTTTGTCATCATAATGTTATAAATATAATAATAATAATACATGAGACTTATATAGCGCTTTTATAAAAACTCAAAGACACTTTGACAGAGAAGTAAGTAAGATACAAAGTAATTCATAATAATGATGCTAATATGTCTTACTGTATGTAACCTTCATGTAACCTAAGACCTATCCAAAAGTGAAAAAGAGAAGTGAATTGAAGAGAACACACATGAATGAACCCGCCCTGCGACTGACAGACAGCAGGATATATCTGTGGGGCATCAATTGATCGCAGGGCAATTGATCTCATCTATCATAACCATTTGGCTAGTATGAGCTGGAAGCTATATGGTCAAAGTTCAAAGCAGCCTTAAAAACAGAGTGAGGACTGTCTGCATCAACACTGGAAACAGAGTCTGTAATGTGTTGGTGCTCTGATGCAGTAATCTGCATATCTTTCTCTCACTATATGAAGTGTTACATGTAATCCCTTCACATCTGAGCATCAGGTGGAGTCCTGTGGCACTATGGAGATCTTTAATGTGATCTCTCTGCTAATGTGGTTATGCAACCTTCATGTTTGACTAGCTACCAAGGCAGCTGTGTGTACACATTGTGACGAATCCAAGTCTACCGTGCACATCAGTTGGTTTCTTATGAATTCTGCAGTTTGACAAGTTCACCATGACAACAAGAGGTCAACATATAGCTTAATGTTTAAAGTTGTACTTTATTGGTACCAATACAATATGTACACCATGTATAGTGGGTCAGGGTTTTACGACTGTTCCTGAGCAGACAGAGGAGAGCATGCTGGGTTCAGGCTGATAACACTGTCCTTGATCTACTATAACATTAGCTGTGCACCAGACTCATCCTACAAGTGGTTGTGACAATTTATTGATTAGGTGGAATGAAAGATGGCAGTTACCGTGTTCTGTACTTGTTGTGCTATTTCATATGCATATTGCATATTTCCTACCATATTTAAAAAAAACTGACATATTGTGTGTGGGTGTAGGAGGGTTACAGACAGGAGCACACAGCTGATTTTATTATTTATCACATTTTTAATTGAACATACTATAGTGCAGTGCTGCTTATATGTAAACTAGCATGCTTTAATCATGTAATATGTTATAGTTATTTTCAATCAGGTTTATGTTTCTGTATATTATTCTTATCGTCTTTTTTAAAGGGTCGTTGTTACTTAATAATAATAATAATATAATAAACAAACAAAAATAAATAAACAATAATAATAATAATAACATGTTCTTCCATTTTAGAGCCCAAGCGATGATGGTAGAAAAACATGGACAGATTAATCAATAACGATAATAATAATCCTTTAGTGTAGCATCATTTCCTTTTTGCAAATAATTGGTAAGGTGTGTTGATTTATCGTAAAATAAATCAACTTTAAAGATTATAATGAAATAAGAATAAAACATGTGGCACAAAACAATGATACAAAGAGATCTACTCGGACAAAAAGATCCAGGAATAAAAATCAACAGGGCATAAACCTCTAAAGTTGATGTGAGAACATGGTGTAGTTTATAGTGTAAATAATAATAAGTATTAGTATAGAAAGGCCCACAGCGTCTGTCCCTTTCAGCCATATTGGCCAGGAACATGGCATCTCTCTGGTCAGATGGTCCCGGTCTAGCAGGGATGGAAGGAGCCTCACACTGCTCCTCTTTGTGCTTTTCTCCTCCAGCTCATTAAAACCCACAACCTGCTGCCCAACCGGAACTACATCTTTGGTTACCATCCCCACGGGATTTTCTGCTTTGGTGCTTTCTGCAATTTTGGGACCGAGGCTACAGGCTTCTCTAAGAAATTCCCGGGCATCAAGCCCTCCCTGGCCACCCTGGCAGGAAACTTCCGCATGCCCGTGCTGCGAGACTACCTGATGTCTGGAGGTGAGAGGAAGTGGAGAGCGCTGGAGTGTGTTCTTCTTAAAGTCTGACACTGATACGTGTATCTGGGAGAGAGCGGACCTTTGTCCTGTTGCGCAGCTGGAATGGTTCTGTTTACCTGGATTTGCTGATTTGACTGATTGATAGAGAGTTAACTGTTCTGTTCTGCAGGGCTGTTTGCGCTTCAGCTTTACTCATAGATAATGTACATACACTCAGAGGTTACTGAAGGTCATTGCACATTGGACATTGTTGTTTCCAAAAGCTTCTATGGTAACTCGCCTTCGTAGAATTGTTTTGTGTTATGTTGTATTTAAGGAATGTTATTTGAGCTGCAATAGGTCCGATTTTGAACATCGTTTTGTTTTCAACATGCTTAGCTTAATTAGTTTCATTTTATTTTGGTGGTACTGCCGTCACAATATTTATTTTCCACCGAACTATTATCAAGGCAAAAATAATTAAAATATAAAACTATATAGCAATGTCTATGAAAATGTAAAAACGCATTCTAATACTTTCTTTATTTTGCGTTATTTGTCCAGCAAAATTAATTACTCTCAAAATTCTCTAGGAAAAAGAGAGAACATAAAAAATCAGCAGGAATCATTTAAGCAGTGCTGGGATATCAATATTACATTTTTAAACTCTCACACTTACTAGCAATACTGGCATATCCTTACACCCTTAGTGCTAGACTTTGCTGCATATGAATGCATTAAGAACAATTAAAGTCCAAAAAACACTGAGAATGATAATATCTTTATACATTTTTTAGAGGGGTCTAATAGGAATACATAGACAAGTCAGTGTATTTTCCCCTACAATACATCTTTACCACTTTTAATCATCTTTCCACATGTTGTTGTCCCTCTCAGGTATTTGTCCAGTGAACAAGAACTCCATTGACTACCTGCTGTCTCGTAACGGGACGGGGAACGCCGTGGTCATCGTTGTTGGAGGAGCAGCGGAGTCTCTGCAGTGTGCACCGGGCTTTAACTCCGTCACTCTGAAGAACCGCAAAGGCTTTGTTAGGCTGGCCCTGCAGAAAGGGTGAGACAAACAAGCACACGCTCAGTCAACCAACCACAGCCGGGACCAAATCGGAACTGAACGTGAAAATGTCAGCATTCTCTGGGCAGTAGTGACTCAGTGGAATGAACATTTTAAAAGAGTATTACTCCCAGAAGGGTTAAATGAGCCTCAGCAAATCTTTTATGAATGTGCAGTGTTGTGCTACGTAGAGCTTGGAGCTGCTGGTGGCCTTCAGAAGGGTCAGACTGGTGAGATAGCATTAACCTCCATCATGCATTCATATATATATATAACAAACTGTTCTATAAAAGGACATGTTGTTTTCCTATTAGCCCCAAAAAGCCTTGTTATATAGTTGTGGCTTATCACCAAATAAGCTTAGAACATACTAAGAGAGACGTGCAATAATGCACAACTTTATTCATAACAGCTACTGTAAGTTAGCATTCCAGCTGAAATAAGCCTCGGATGTGAATTGAGTTACCTTTGGGTTAACTTTCTGGGTCCTTAGCTTGGCTTTGATGCTTATAGAACAGAGATGTAAACTGCTGATTAAGTTCACTTAAGTTGCATTGCGCCGGAAATGTTGTAAATAGTTTTAATGATTTATTATCACAAATGTATCTAAGGCACTTTATCAGAAGTAGATGGAATGAGATATTTTCTGGTTGCTAAAAATCGATTTTCTGCTCAACAAAATTATGTGTTTCTTTGGGACATTTCGACTTTGGTTTGTAAACTTCTGATTAGTTTAATCTTTAAACAACTTTAATGCAACAGTGTGAGTGTGCACACAGCTCCCAGGATAAGTAACCTTTGATGAAGAGTCGTGAGTTCACTTTGAATGTCTTTAAAAAGTCATACAACAAAAAGGTTGGGACCTACTAAATTAAGTAATCAAGCTTCATGAAAAACGTCCACAAATATTTACATTGAGCAGTAATTTAAGTTAAGAGTTCCAAAATGTTAACGGTGCAAAAGCTTCTTTTGAAATGTTTGGACAACTGATCAAATTTGACGTCTGAAGCTTGGCTACAGATCAAGGTACATTTATTTTCAAGGCAACAGCAAGTGATTACATGAACCTTATCGTACCTGCTTACCCAACAAGACCTTGGCTGTTCACCAAAGATAACTCTGAATTTACAGTGGATGCACGCAAACATGAGAAATGTCTGTGATTTTGCAAACTGGAAACTACAGAAGACTCAGAGTACATGACTGACTGAATGATGATCACCACAACAAATACATTTTTGGATGATTTTGTTCTTCTCTGTGCCTGTCAGTGATGTAGAGACATGCATATTAAAAATACAACATCCAGTTCTGATGGTTATCACAGATGAACATTGATTTAAAGGAAGACTTCAAGTGCCAAAATAGTTTTCAAAGCCAATAGATTTACATATTATATACAGTATATATACAGACTGTTCAAGATTTAAGATTCAAAGGCTTTATGGTCATATGCACAGCAGCTACAGTGTAGGAGATCTTAAGTCCCAGGCTCCTCCAACAATGCAACATAATATATATATATATATATATATATATATATAAGACATAAAACAATAAAACACATTTAAAAACAATACAATAGTGCAAGAAGAAACAGAGTTGAATAAAATACTGCAAATTATGTTGCAAGACCAATGTTCAACTAATGCAGGAGAAGTAAACTATATACATGTCAAATAAATGACAATAAGCTGAATATTCCAGAGAATGTTGTAAGTAAATGCAGGGAACATGATATATACAAATAAAAAATGTAGGTCAAATAAATAATGGCATAAAACGTTTAAAAAAGTCCTTTTTAGTTAGGGTAATAGTCGTTTAATAGCTTTTTTGTCTTTATTTTTTATATTTGTCAAGTCTCTACCACTAAACCCTTTTTTAATGTTTATTCAATATTACATTTTTTGTTGATTTTAGATGTTTAAAATCTACAACCCCACTTTCTTTTTTTTGATAGTACATGTAGTGTAGTGTAGTGGTTTAGTCCTCCTCTGTGTCTCCTCAGGTCCGACCTGGTTCCCGTGTATTCCTTCGGAGAGAACGATGTCTACAAGCAGGTGATCTTCGAGGAGGGGACCTACTGGAGATATCTTCAAAAGAAATTGCAGAAGATCTTAGGCTTTGCCCCGTGCCTCTTCCATGGATGTGGCCTGTTCTTTGGTGACTCCTGTGGCATCGTGCCTTATGGCAAGCCTATCACCACCATAGGTAGGTTTTTCTACTAATGTTTGGTTAAAGGGAATCACAATTTGTTGCAAAGTGTCCACAAACTCTGCGATTTTTGTACATTACAGTTGACAGTTTAACAGACGGGACAAAGTCGATATTTGCTATGTGTGACTTCGAGGCTGTATTTATGGTTCTGAGAATTTCAACTGTACTTTGTCTGATGAACGCATTGTTTTAATCCTCTCCTCTTCTCTGTTATAGTTGGGGAGCCAATCACAGTGCCAAAAATTGAGGATCCAACTGACGAGATGGTGGATCTGTACCATACAATGTACATCAAGTCTCTCCAGTGCCTTTTTGACAAGTACAAGACCCGCTCTGGCCTGAAAGAGAGCGACGTCCTGTACATCCAGTGAAAAGGATGGGTCTATGTTGAACGTCTGAACTGCGACAGCACCTTTCAAGCCCCTCCTGCACATTTCCCCAACCCATCCCCATCCTATCTTGGTGCCTGTTTTTTTATATCTCAGGACTGCAAATTACACGTTTGCTAAAGAAACCTTTGCGCTCTGCGTGGATTCACACAAATAGGAATGCTTGCTTCTCAGGAAATGGCAGGTTGGAAGGACAGTCACCTCTCTTTGCTGCTGTTATCAGGTTAAGCATCTTGGTTGGACATCAAATCCCACATCAAAAAGCGTGCCAATGTTTCTATTATCATGCTCAATAAAGGCATCATGTGTGGGCTGTCTTATCACTGCAGCGGGGGCAGAGTTCCACTAGATGGAGCTAGAGTCACAAGCAGGACTTGAGAGAAGTGCCAACGCTTTTGCTGAGTTGCACTCATGCAGCCATATCATTCTCCCTCTGCTCTTTCAGATCCTGTTATATACTAAATGCACAACCAATGCAAATGGAAAATATCACTTTATTATTGGGATCATAAGCCCACATTTTAATTGAGCCAAAGACCTCTGCTGTCCCCACACAGGAATGTACTTCACATGTATGAAAGCCACCGGTGAAGGAGTTCTGCAGGGTGGATTTATATTGTGAGTGCACAGTACGATTGTATAATGCCATGAAGTATTAATTGTATTCTGTAGAGTGGAAGAAACTTTAGAGTTTGTCCCTCAATGGATATTTCTGATGCACTTTTTGTATTGCTGATTACCTTCTGAGGTTTTTGTGCCTTTTGATATGATATTCTTCCAAGACAGTCAACATGCTGGCTTGATTTCCTTTTTTTGTCCCACTGTTGTCCAGGTCTGGATGGCTTTGTGTTGTGTATGCAACAAAAAACTCATGTTGTATATCCAAAGGAAGGGATTGTTGGTTAAAATCCTGCATGTTGGATGATTCCATTGTACAGCGAATCTCTTTGTAACCGTGCCATGGGTAATAATTGAAAAGAAAGGGATTAAAAGAGTGTTAATACAAGCATTATGATATGTTAGAGGGTGTCACTAATACTTTTTTTTAAATAAGAGTATTTAAGAAAATAATATATATCCTGGAAACTATCAAAGTAAGTAAGCTTGTGTCATGTTGTACACAAAGATGAGCAGTACATGCTAAGATTGTGATTTGAAGAGAAGCTTATTCTGGTTTCACCATTGTGCCTTCTTATAAAGAGCAGTGTAATCAATGTGCAGGAAAATTGCAAAAAATAAACAGGCCTGTCAATATAATGAATGGGATCATTTGTCTGCTGATATTTAAATTAAACTTTTGTATGTTTTCAGAAGAAGATGTGTATGTTTGTCTGTCTTGTTTTTGGAAACATTGACCCAATTCTCATATATTTACATATTTTATCAAATTTACCTTGAGACAATCCATTATTTGATTATGACCATTTTAAGCCACTGTGGAACCTCAAAATAAGCCCTAACCATACAAATGCTGCCAAAAGCTGTCAGGCTAAGACATGTATCTCAGATCAGATCATCTGACAGAATCATATATACAGTATTTGACTGCACAGCAATTTTATTGACTCGCTTAAGGGTTTGACAATTCAAGTATAACAGGCAGTGTTGGAAGACGCTTTAGTATAAATAAACTAGCCTTGCCTTGTCTTAGTGCCTTATTTCCCCTTATAAGAAATCTGAGCAATGAGCTGCCAACAAATAAATGAAACCCTATGGAAAGCTGTGATGTAGGCTATTAAAACATATCCAATTATCAAACATAATTTACCTACATTTGATTGATTTTGCTAACACAAGCTATGAGGCATTATACCTCACCTCTACTGAGGGGCCAGCCCTTCGTATGTTATTCTGTATATGGCCCTCAGTGAAAACATTTAGAAAATGTTGACATTAAAAATGTTGTGTCAATATGATTGCAATATTGATGTTTTTTTAATATGTTTATATTGTATATCTATATATATATATATATAATATATATTAGGGCTGTCAAACGATTACAATTTTTAAATCAGATTAATCACAGCTTAAAAATTAATTAATCATGATTAATCACCATTCGAACTATGTCCAAAATATGCCATTTCTTTATGTATATTGTTGTGGGAATGGAATGATAAATGAAAGAAGGCGGATATATCCATTTCACATACAGTATACGTTTATTATAACATTTTTCTGTGTGTCAAAATGAAAGACAGCCCACACACTTGTCAATCATCAAACCCTGGGGTCTCAATTCCTTACGTGTACAACGGGGGAGTACTTCAGGAAAGTCGACGGGGGGGGCTAGTGGAGTACTTCGTGACCACAGAGTGTGAACGTTGTGATCAGCTGTTTTAGCGCAGTTCTCCAGTGAAGGGGGGGAGTCTCCCTCCGCAGCCGGTTGGCGTAGTTTTGGCACAATCCCGTACAGACCGACGTTAACAGCAGCCCTGTCTGTGCACACGGAGACCGACTCTGTCGTCCGGTGATCTAACCGCCTTCTGGAAAAGCTTCACAAGTACGTCGGTACGCAAATGCGCTTTGTCACACAAGTGACGGTACGCATTTCAGATTACGCACATAACCTGCGTACCAGTTATCTGCAC
>NW_011336870.1:0-2829 GCF_000735185.1 Notothenia coriiceps
ATTTTTTTAAAAAATGTCTTGTGTGTCAGTCATCCACACCAATCAGAAGTGTTGTGCTCCACATGTACCAGCCATTGTTAACCAATCAGAAGTGGCCCATGATAGAAGGTGATAGACAGATTGATCCAATCACCTGCCAAGTATTTTTGAAAGTGTCTGCCCTTTCCAAATGGCTTCCAATGGAGCTTTCCTAGATTGTTTGGTGAAACAAACCATCTGAGTCAGGTTAGTAATGCTCCATCACATGTTTTACATCTATTACAGGGTGAATATTAAACTGAAGCTTGACTTTAAAGCAACCCAACGGAAGTTTTATGTAAGTTTAGTTCTTTCACTCGTAGCTCGGGCTGCGGGGGTGCTATAGACGGGAGCATGTTGATGCAACCTTCCTAGCCGGAGATATGGCCGCATTTTACAATAAACTTCCGTTGGGCCGCTTAAAAACAAATATCGCAAATCTAATCACAATCGCAATATCTCTCAGAGAAATCGCAATTAGATTATTTCCCCAAACCATGCAGGCCTATTACACACACACACTTGCGAGCTTCCCCCAGACCAGTAATCCAAACGAAAATATATTCCCTCCGTACTACTTTGATCATTTGCTCCGCTAATAATCAATCAGATCGATGGATTCCAGAGAAGAGGAAACTTTGAAGGCCTTTTTCTCAAAATGATGACTCGGTAACAGTCATTATATAATGTGACATATTTTGCTTAATATTTTGAGTACAAAAACAATCCTGATATCATTAGAAAGCTAGGAATCTCCTCTTTCCAACAGTGTATACAACTCAAAATGTGTCTTCGGGTCAATGCGAGTGATTTCGATGCAGCAGGTCTATATGCTAACCTTCAGACAGGTTTTAAACAAATTAACCAAACGTTCTTTGAAAATAAAAACTAAATCTATCCACAACCACTTATAGATATGAATACTTTTCAGTTTCCACTCTATGGTTCTACATCACAATAGGGACCATTATCCGCCAGAGTGCTTGGTTTGGATCAAGTGGCTAAACTCTTGGTTTGAATAAAACCTGATCTTTTCAACATGAAAATAAAACCCAATAGCAATAAACAAGATTTTCTTTCCTCCAAAGCATTTATTTTCTCTTTATTACTCTGCTTTGTTAACACAAGTAAGCTCTCATAGTTACTGCTTGAGCATCATTACTTATTTTAAAAGACACTTAAGTATTCACTATATCCTTATGTTTAGTTTTTATTCTTCTAGTTTCACATTCAAAACCCCTTCAGATCTTGAACGTAACCCTTGACACAATCTCAAGTGATGATCACACAAAGATTGTAAGTGTTATCAAATACAAAACATGTAAAACAAATCTGATATTTCTTTTGTCATTTTCTTTGTATTATTCTAATAAAGTGAGCAGGAAAATCAGAGACAATGATTTCCTTTAGCCTGTCAGGTGCTGACAGTTGACCTTTTCCATTAGCAGTGGTGTATAAGCCCAGGGCCTGTGCCCTTCACATGCCTCCTATTGAGCATGAGCAGAGCATGTTACCCCTGAGTAACCCTCTAAACCAAAGATGAGGCCCCATCACTCATACTGAGCAAAGTCAAGGCTGGCAATTCTCCTGGGTGCCGACAGCAGGACAACAAGCTGATGCTTCACTGTTCTTTGCTAAAAGGATTCACTCATCAGGAAGATGCCAACATGTAGCATCCATATCCCTCCACTCAGTAATCTTAGTCTCATTGGTGAGGTAGAAGTTTTTTTTTAAATATGAAATGGAGATTAGTATATTAATCTTAGAAATATGTAGTCTTAAAGGTCACCTAGTATGCAAAATCCACTTTTTCATGTCTTGTATACATAAACATGTGTCCCCTCTGTGTAAAGAGATTCTGAAACTTTCAGGACAAAATATTCGCTCACTTTTCCATTTATATAAAAACTAGGGCTGTCAAACGATTAAAAATGTTTAATCAGATTAATCACAGCTTAAAAACTAATTAATCATGATTAATCACCATTCGAACTATGTCCAAAATATGCCATTTCTTTATGTATATTGTTGTGGGAATGGAAAGATAAATGAAAGAAGGCGGATATATCCATTTAACATACAGTATGTATGTTTATTATAAAAATGTTATGTGTTTCAAAATTAAAGACAGCCCACACACCTATCAATCATCAAACCGTGGGGTCTTATTTCATTACGTGTTGATTTCTATCAACACGTAATGTTGTATCGATGTATAGAGATGTACTACAGCAAAAGTATTCTCTGTCAGGACGTCCTGCAAAAACACCACGCCGTCATCTTGATTCTGATTGGCCAGAAGACATTATCAAAGATGTTCTATTGAGAAGACGATCACTACGTGACAAAAGTTTTCAAAACCGTTTCTAGTCTTCGGTATTTCCAGACAAGTGGCTACTGAAATCAATCTTACTAACTGCTGTCTGTGCAATTTACTCCGCGCGAGTTGGCGGACTTTATTTAGCTTACTTTAACATCATTTTTCATGGTGGGGCTAAGCCGTTTCTTGGTATGGCTGTAGCCTACCCCAGCGCTGCCACTGGTGGGATGTATGAGGCGGGCCATTCTGCACATGCGTTAAATGCGTTAAATATTTTAACGCAATTAATTAAAAAAATTAATTACCACCGTTAACGCGATAATTTTGACAGCATTAATAAAAACCTGTCTGAAAATGAGCTGATCAGATTTTGGCCACTTTATGATGTCATAACGATTATTTGGCTTGTGTAACCATTAGCCAATAATCAACCAAGGTAACACCCCCCCACCTGAGCACCATTGTGTTCTTTTTAACCAGAGGGTTGTTGG
>NW_011336870.1:2862-25504 GCF_000735185.1 Notothenia coriiceps
TTGTATTTATTGTTATATCAGACAAAAACTACAGTTTTTTTGCGTGTAATTAGGCTATTTATTACATTATATAAAACTGTTAACCTCTAATAACAAAACAAAGAACTCCTATAAGGAGAATTAAAAATAATACACAGGCCTACTTTAAAATAAATTAAACACAGCACTTGGGGATCCTCTGCACATTTGAAGGAAAAACAATATTATTAAAATGGGCCCACTTTGAAATAAATAAAGCATATAGCTGCACCCTAAAAAGAGTTAAAGGTAGGGTAGGTAAGAATGGAGAAACCAGCTCGAGTGCGCTAGAATTTGAAAATACACAACCGGAAAAAATATGCCTAATTCCTTCAGACTTCCTTACAGAGCCCCTCCTCCAACGCGCACATGACGAATGACACACGACCATGGGATAAGTTTGTGCACAGATGGAAGGCTGACAGACAGGTAGGCCATCCAGGTATTTTAGCCGGGCCGGCTCAGATGATTGGTCGTGCTTTTTACAGGACTACGGCTTCCAGGGATACATTTTTGTATGTATTTATTGTCAAAGCATTTAATATATTCATTGCTATCGGGACGTTAAGAGCATTCCATGGAATATAACAAAAAGTGTTTTCTGAAATAAATTACATACCCCATTGAATTATGACTGAAGATTGTCAGCTGTCTTCCTCTCCCTTGTTGTTCCTCGATACGTAAAGGCTGCAGCACCTTGACAACTTCTCTATACACATCAAACATACCGGTAAACCAGCATCGTTTGCTGTGAAAGCATATAACTCTGTCCACACAGAATTTAATTCCTGTGTTCCTCCGGTACTTTTCTTTGATTTACCCATAGTTCGCTCATCGAGCCGGGGGTCAGGTTATTCACCCGCAGGAAAAGGCGCTCGCGCGGGACCGTAGCAGGATGTGACGCATATTTTAGTTGACCTAATTAAAACCGTTTTGTTTTTTATTTATGTGTAACAGTATCACCTCAAAATACAAGATACGAAACATTTTCAACCATGCAACAAAATATAAATAGTCCTACAAATACTTTTATTTTATTTCCTTCTTATTTTTGTCTAAGCTCAAGGGAGCCAGAGCAGAGGGCTTAAAGGGCCGAATGCGGCCCGTGGGCCGCGGGTTGCCGACCCCTGTACTAGATAGTTCCAGGAAATAAAAGTTCCGGGGAAAAGTTCTGGGAACTATTCCTGGGAAAAGTACTTGGTGTGAAAGCGCCTATTGTGTTCTTTTAACCAAATATCTCTCAGAGGGGCGCTGGGAGTGGCACCTCATTTTCATCTAAAGTAGACAGAGAATCAGCACTTTTGAAACAGGGCTGAAACAGAGGGGTTTATGGGGCTGTACAATGCATGATCTGTTGGGTATTTCGAGCCAAACACTTCAGACATGTTTTGTATATAACTGATAACTATAATATATTGATAAAAAACAATATAATAGTGGACCTTTAATATCAAACAATCCCACTTGGGGTCTTCAAACTGGGGTATTCTAACAGTTTTAGATAATCACACTGTTTGTAGCCAGCCACAGTTGAGCAGTGTTGCATGTTATGATTGATTTTTGGGAGTCCACAGAAAGCTTTACTTTAGTAAATATGGACAGTGCCAATTATCTGTCCATTAAACAAATCATCAACTTAATTAATTCCCATTTAGGAAGTGGAGGCACTTATCCAGCCAGATAACTGAAAAATGGACAAGGATTCAGAGTCTATTGGGATATCTGGTAGTATTTTTAATTGTTTAAGTGACCAAGAAGAACCATATCTATATATTTTTATTTTCTTCAACACTCAAATTACACTCACAATATCTGATGTTTTTTCTGATTTACAGTAAATCATGTAAGTGTAACTATGTGTTGCAGTTCAAAACCTGAAAGCATTGTAAGGGTAAAACATTTTCTCAATATCAACTACACATACAAGTTCCAAATTGAGAACTGTCGCTCCTTTCAAAGTCAGATCATTGTTTTTTCTTTCCTTCTCTTAACAAGAAGAAAGTTGTTTTTTGTGCGACATATCAGACAGACAATTACCAACTTGCCATAAAACCGAGTCCCTCTCCTTTCTGCTGTCTCATATCAATTCAAGAAATCAAGCTGAATAAATAGGAAATACTGAAGAACTAAAAGTTTATTGGTTTGTTTCTTCATTGAAAGCCGATGAGTTAACAAGTATTATGCTAGCCAGCCGTAAAGATGCCAGTGGTAATCAGCCTCAATAGTTCAACATCTTCGATGGCTTTCTTAGGTCGCATTCACACCTAATAATTAAATAAATAAATAATAAAATGTAATAATAATAAAACACAAAAAATAATTCACACCTTCTCTGTTGCGCACCAAACAACAGTTTGCGTTCGGTTTGCATTCACACGGGCAAAACTCAAACTATAAACTTTAAACACAAGTCATGCGCACGGAAATGCTGTTCAACAATTGTTCAGACATTAAGGGGGTAAAAACGCAAATCCCGGCAATTTCTACCGGAGCCTCCGCCATGGAGCATCGGCAGGTTATTTTCATACTGCTGTTAATGGAGCTGAGAGCATATCAACAGACTCTAGCTGAAGGCTCATCAGACAACGTGCGAAAAAACATTATAACACATATAATGAGAGATGTTCAGCAGTAAGGCGGAGGTTTCACCAACGACAGGTGGCTCTGACTTTTATGTATAGTTGACGGATCATTTTTACTTTACACGACACTGTTCAACAATTCCTTCTGCTTCACTCTTTCGCTAAAGATTTTGAAGACATCCGGGCTCTTGTGTTACGTTAATCCTACGCTTCCTGTGTTTTGGTGCGGACTGCGTTCAAACCAGCGATGAACCGCTCCAGAGTTCACTAGCAAACTGTGTTCACACCGAACAAAACGAACCGCTAACCCAAAAGTCTATTGTGGACGGAATAAGGAATTTTAAATGCATTTTCTCTTTAAATAATGAAAGTATTGTAAATGAATCAAAGCACCACTACTGTGAATTAAACCACATTGGGAGTTGACTGCAATAATTCAAAGACATTTTTAGGTGTTGTGCTTTTATTTGATAGTTGTAAAGTATAAGACTAAAGACGTAGTAGCATTATTTGGAAAAGGAGCTCTTTGCATTGTTGCAAGAAATTAGCTCAAGACATACTAAACGTAAGTAAGATACGTTCTGACTCTTCGCTAAAAAGGTCAGAAAAACTTTCATGCAGAATGAGCTCTATGGAATCACTGCAGTCTTTCAGTACGGTTTCTTTTATACCAGTGTGGTAGTGTGCCAGAGTTACACACATTGTGTCCTCATCAAACCTGTCATAAAATGATTCATTGGCATGATGAACAGCGGGGAGCTTTCATTTGATGCCATTGGCCATTAATTGACATTTATAGAACAGCGCCTTTTAAAGCACTCCAGCTGGAAAACTTTGTGAGCGTCTATGGAATAAATGTGGACAAAGAATATGGCAAATAGCTGAAAAAATGAGGACTGCATCATTAAAAATAAGAGATGATTAAGAGTTTTCTAACTGCCTGAGGAAGATCATCTTTGGGATATCTCTCATGGAGTTAATTTTAAAGGAGAGGAGCAAAGAGGATTCTCCAATGAATTAAAAAGGCATGACTTTAATGAACACATGATTGAATCAGTGCCTTTCTGTCTGCAGGAGCATGCCTCTGCCTCGACGGCTACATGAAGGACCCGGTCCATAAGCACCTCTGCATCCGCAGTGAGTGGGGGCCCAATCAAGGGTAAGTTCTAATAATCACCTCATGATGCTTTATGATGCTCATTATCAAGCAGAGAGAATGGTAGAAAACTCATTTACAACAAGGGAATCCTCCTACACATCCAACAAGGCCATCCATTTGGTTCAACAGATTAATCAAACGGAGCTGTGATGTTGCCAATGCCAATTCATTTTCTGTATCAGACAAGCTGCAGGAAGTATATATTCATACACAACTAAACACATAGATTATTCATAAAATACAGAGTTTTAGTGCTGTAACACTTCTTTATTAAAACGTAAGCTAATAGTTATTTTTTACTGTAAACAAACAATATGATAAAGATTAGGTGTTAAGTAATTATAAATGATACTAAAATTAATTTTATTTTACCATTAGTTTGTGTAATGTGATAATGTGTTCTCCATGTCTTGACAAGTGTTATTGTAGGTTAAGGTTAGGTTAAAACTGTAGCATTGCTTTAATTATGTTCTGTCATGGTCAAAGCACTCTTTGTTATTAAATGTCCTTCACAAACAAATTAAACTTAATTTGAACTGACCTAAAGGTTTAAAGCTTTCAAAGAAGCCATACTAACTACATCGTAATGCCTGGCTGAACGCATCACAATGCTGTGCTTTGTATATCTATTTGTAAACTCTGGTAATCCAGCAATTTAATGAATATTTTAATTGTCTGAGAAGTACTGCACGAATGAAGAGTAATTCCATCTTTATGTTTTAAACTGTTGGAGTTCTTTTTAACCCATTATACGACACAGTCCTAAAAAGACAGTTGTATGTACTTTAGTACCATTATGAAATCATTTTTTAGGTTGATAGTGAGTCAGTAGAGTTATTGGAGCTTTATCAACCTTTTGGGGCTGCCCATTTCTTTAGGTGCAAGGTCACTTCCTCTATATTACAAAAAATGATTTCAACTGATTACTTGATACCTCTTGGCATTAACAAACGCTGTTTCAGGCCCCATCCCGGGAAGTCATATAAACGCTTAATTGGGTTCACATCTGCTGTTTAAAAAGTCCTTGACATTTGGCTAACACCCCAGCCACAGTGCCATACACCGGGTCACCACTCAAGGTGCCACTGTCCCAGAGAGTTCTGCTCACATCAATAAGACAGTAGTGTGGAGGTACAGGGGAGTTCCCACTTATATCCCACAAACCATGCGAGAATAACGAGATTATGATGAAATGAGTTTAATTCTACACAATAATTCTACCATATACTGTAAAAAGATACACATTTTTTAAGTGTCAGAGGTTGTTCCATATTACTGATACCATGATATCAATGTGATTTTATATGATTGTTATTACATTTTTGGATGAAGCACCACTTTTTGTCCAATATTTATTTACAGAAAACAAATATCCAAGACAAATAATTGATTTGTGAACCATTTTCAAGTATTGAAAATTATTTATAGAAATGTTTCATCAAATAATGTGCAAGTGTACAATGATATAAGCATGTAACCTAATTGATCACTTGCTGAAAAGATAATGGCAGGCAACAATTAGGAAATAAATACAAGCAATAACATGTTGTGATTCAGAATCACCGAAAGAAACATACCAAAAAGTCACATACAAGTGTTCATTAAGATTTAATTCATGAACAGTTTACTGTAAATGCACAATAAATACATTTTGATTAACAGTTTACATATTATTAAATTCTTCATTATTTCATCACTCTACAATTATAATGTATTCCAGATAACATTTCAAGTGTGTCATGTATTCCGTTTTACCATTATTTACTGTATTTAGATGAATGACCCCGTAATGATTTATTTAGATATTTATCTGCAACACTGCCCAAGTTGCCAGCAAATTAGTTATCAAGCTCAAAACACACAGGAAAGATGATTGAAACAGGTAAAATATGATATGGGAAAACAAATACTCAGAACTAAAGCATACTATTTTAGATATCACTTCCTTTGTTACCCATTCCGACCTGAGTGAACGTTCAAAACACAGAATTATTGTGGTCATCATCTGAATGTTTCCGTTAGACCACCCTACTGTGCCCCCTCTGTATCTCATTTCCACGGCGCTCTCCCTGTGTCCCCTGTCTCTGCGTGACAGAGTGGGCACCCTGGGGTGACCTAAATGTTTAATGACCACAGCCTGTGGCATGGAGGTGTCTCTCCCTCTTCCCCGATGTTCTTTTGGCTTACTGTAGTGTAGGAGTTTTCTCAAAATGACATCGGGACCCTGTCACTTCTCCTCCTCATACTCTCACTTTGCAGACTGTTTAGTCCCCGAGCTGCCACTCCCCATTAATCTCCATCATTCTCCCTCTATCACTTCTGCCTCTTGGTATCAGCCTCCTCCCCTCCATGTTCCTCTCTTACTCTCTCTCTGAGTTTTTTTCCCCTTGTCTGTTCTCTCTGTCACCCTCTTCCTCACCCCACCCCCCACCCCCCCGCTCTGTGCCCCTTCTCCCATTCTGTCATCCTCTCTTGTCCCCTCCCCTGGGAAACAGATATGAGCCAAAGTCACATTGCATGTCAGCTGCTGCAGAACACATTTTTCAATCAGCATGTTTACACAGAGCACACATCGTAAAGCTGCTTGTGATTTTTCGGGGGCTCCGGAAGGCGGGAATGACTCGAAGCGAGACACTGAAACACGGGCCTGTGATTTTAGCAGGGTTTATATTAGGAGGATGGGTGCACATCTCACTCTTTGATTTTAACACACAGTTTTATTCTCTCTCCTCTGTTTTTGTCTCTTCCTCTGATCTCTTCTTTTATCAATGTCAGTCCCTGGCCTTACACCATCTTCCAGCGCGGGTTTGATCTTGTGATGGGGGAACAGCCCTCTGATCGCATTTTCAGGTAAGGGTGAACTTCACAGAACTTTGTTTTTTTTATCCCGCTACATGTTTCCATGGTGCTGCACAAAAAGATTGCGCAGTCAAACTTCTCGTTATAACTCTGGTTGCGCTAGCTTTGATTTCTCTCTCTCTCATGATTAAGGGAGAATGGTGAGCTCTGGCTGTGGAACGCTTTCTGTAGCTATGTTTTGTTTTAGAGGTGTAATAGAATGGGAAATTAGTTGCTCAAATAGAAGAAGAACATGGGCCACTTTATTTCCTCTCAGGTCAAATAATCGTTACATTTTGATTAATTTTAGAGCAGTGAGTTTTTTGATTGATTAGAAAAGAGAATTCAATTTGGAAGACATAAATTAATTATCGGGTAATAAGAATTGTTTTGAAAGTGTGAGTCTCAATATCCTCAGCAATAGGACAACGGTACAGTTTTTCCTAAAAAAGGAGTCAAAAAACAGCGTAATCCAGTCTGTGTTAGGTCCGTGGCTATAAGGCCAAAGAAGAAAACGACAACGTTTAAGATTACCTTTTTGCTCTTTTTGCCTTTTTCTTTTTCTTTTTTTCTTCTATATTAAGGACTGCAGATGTAACAGTCAATACAACATTTTTCACATTTCCTGGTTCTGGTTTTCTTATTACAGAGAATTGCAAATACCCCTCTTTTACATATAAGAAAAAAATCAGACACCCTCACAAGAACTGGAAAGTTGGTTGCCTTTTTTTAATAGTACAGCCAAAGATGCACGGAAAAGGGCAAGACAGAATGTAACTTGAAAACGTGAGCTGCTGGGTGCCAAATACATACATATTCAAACAGTAAAAAAATACCTGTTTGGTCCACATGAAGGCCATGTCACAACGTACATTGTTGATAGACATGTTACCTGTATTAAACGGACTCAGAGCAACATTGACATCCCTTTGGACTTGTGTTAGTGCCGACCCAACACATGCAAGTCCAGCCACTCTCCTTGCAGCTGGGTATTAGTATCGAATGACACCTAAAGGGGGCTGCCTAATGCTCCACAAACAGAAAGAAGCTAAAAGACTCTTGTATGCTTCGTGCCCAGCACCAAACAGCAGACAGGCACAGTTAAGAAACTAACTGGTAAATAGAGTGAAACACTTAGCTGCCAGATTCTCCTCACTGGAGTTGGTGGACAGCGAGGCGAGACAAAAATACCTGCGTACCTTATGGAAAGTACCAGCAATTTAAATTTTAAAAGTCAAATGTGACACTGCGAGACAAAGATCTCTCTTAAATCCAAAGTGGCGGCTGGTGGAAAATATTGTTGGTGGGGCTATGGAAATAGGGACCAAACCATACTAGGGCACTCCGGGGGGGATCCTCCCCGGAAGACATTTTTGAGAAATGACCCCTTAAATTATGACTTCTGGTGATGTTAGAGGGGGGGGGAGGACACATTGAGGCTTAAAAATAATTTTTAAGCCTCAATGTGTCCTCCCCCCCCCTCTAACATCACCAGAAGTCATAATTTAAGGGGTCATTTCTCAAAAATGTCTTCCGGGGAGGATCCCCNTTTAAGAGAGATCTTTGTCTCGCAGTGTCACATTTGACCTTTAAAATTTAAATTGCTGGTACTTTCCATAAGGTACGCAGGTATTTTTGTCTCGCCTCGCTGTGGTGTCATTCGATACTAATACCCAGCTGCAAGGAGAGTGGCTGGACTTGCATGTGTTGGGTCGGCACTAACACAAGTCCAAAGGGATGTCAATGTTGCTCTGAGTCCGTTTAATACAGNGTACAGTAGGCCCACACAAACTGCAGAAAACTGGTGCTTTGGGAACACTCAAATGATTTAATTCCCATTTAAAATCAGGAGACTAAACTGACACGAAGTGTGTGTGTGTGTGTGTGTGTGTGTGTGTGTGTGTGTGTGTGTGTGTGTGTGTGTGTGTGTGTGTGTGTGTGTCTGTGATATATCAAATATCGCGATATCGCGGTAAGAAAATGTCTCAATACCGTCGTGAGACCGACAAAGTATACCGCGATTTAAAACTT
The DNA here is from genome assembly GCF_000735185.1 of Notothenia coriiceps. NCBI lineage: Eukaryota > Metazoa > Chordata > Actinopteri > Perciformes > Nototheniidae > Notothenia > Notothenia coriiceps. The sequence continues at coordinate 11,491 of NW_011336870.1, forward strand.
CTTTTTTTTTTTAATGACATTTTTTTAAATACATTTTTTTTTTTAAACCTTTATTCAACCAGATGGTTCCATTGAGATCATCGACCTCTTTTTCAAGAGAGACCTGTCCAACATGGCAGCAAGGTTACAAGGTGAACATAAAACAACAGATAACACAAAAGACATCATATTTACAGGGCTACATGTACATACCTAGAGACATTGATAACCAACAGTATATTTATATCTCGCCCTGTCAATAAGCCTCACCTTCTTGGCAAAAACTGTATAGTTCTTGAAGTGGTGGAGAGACAATGCACAGTTTTACCCACTGCTGTCACCCATGGACAAAGCATATCTCTCTGTCCCAGCAACATCAGTACCAAGCAAGAGAGTCTTTTCCACAGCAGGGGATATTGTAAACGCCCAAACATCCCAGCTTCTGCCTGGAAATGTGGACATGCTCATATTCCTAAAAGATAAACTTGATGGTGCTGAGTGAGTTAGTGAGTTAGAGTCGAGTTACTTGAAAAACTAAAGGGAAACTTGATTTATTCTATTGCAGGGTCTGATTATGATATTGCTGACACTTTAAAATACTACTATCCTCCTAAAATGCTGTACAAATCAGATTTATTATTTAATAAAGAAAAATAAATTCAAGTAAAAAAAAGAAAAAGAAAACACATTCAAATGTTTTCCCTTTATTTTTCAATATCGCGATAAATATCGTACCGTGGACTTTTTATCGCGATATTATCGTACCGTGAGTTTTTGGTATCGCTACATCCCTATAAAAAGGTGTGCAAATTTGTTGTCTGATTCCTGTATTTGTTAGCTATTTTCTGATTTAGCCCCTGTACAAAATGTTGAACTGTTTATTTGTGGTTGAGACCCAAAACTGACTTTTCAATATATTATTTTTCTGGTAGCAATAAAAAAACTCTTCAAAAATGCAAACAGTGATGTGCAGAGTAAATATGCAACTGTTGGCTAAAACCTTTCTAATGTCAACCTTTTTAACGTAATGATGACATTGGGGTTTTACACCTCGTTCCCCTGCCATCAAGGGGCAACAAATCTGTTACGCTGTTTTAAGAATGAAAACAAAATGTATCATCTTTAATAATTCAAGATTTGTGTAATGTGTTAACTCCGTTACAGTATTTCATGACATGGGTAAGGGTTAGTAAATATGCCTTAAGAAGAGCAAATATAGTTGTCAAGAAGGTCTTTGCTATGTTCATTGGTAGCCAGTTCACAAAGAAACAAACAGTAGAACACTTGTGTGTGCCAGATTTTTCTAACAATGTGTATAACTGTATTTTATCCCAAAATGATTTGTTTCCTGGCTTGAGACAGAGCAGATCTAACGGAAATGTGCTACTGCCTTCATTACAAGTATTTCCATGCAGCAAAAACAACAAAAGACAGTAGTTGATACTGCTTGCAATAAAAAGGAAACCCATAGAGTTTATCTGGCAACTGTAAGCATTGTGTTTATGTTATGAACAGACAGGAGGAGGCTGCCATCGTACTAATATCTCTAAGATACATTGCCCTCCCTGCTTGGATGTTTTTTGCACGAAGGCTTTTGCTTCTCACTCTGTCCAGGCGTGCAGTTTAAAATGTCTTTGTCCTCAGACTGCTCCAACCTAGCTATCCATCCTAATTCAAATGGTTCAGCCTCAAGCTTTGAACTTCGCCGAGCAACCCTGTCGGCTTCAGGCGCCGGAAAGAGACCTTGAATATCAGCAAGCATATTACCATAAAATAACAGGAGTCAATTAGGCAATTAGAATCACAGTGGTATAGAGAATAAATGATAACAAAGAAAAAAACAAGGATAGGCACATTTATCACGTGTAAGAAGAGAAAAGTGCTTAAAGTCAGCATTCAATCACACAGTGTTTGCCATTCGCACGATATTAACCACGGAGAATTCCTCTAAGGACTGCAAACATGTTTTCCACTCGACAACAGTTTTCTCACAGGAACTCTTAGTGTTATGCTCCTCCAGTTTCTCTCCAGGTGAACCATAGGTCATAAAGCAGCACACCAGTCCCTAGATGTCCATTATGAAGTGGTGCTTAGCGTCCGCTAAGTTGTCCTGTGGTCACACATATACGTCATACTGCTTCAATGGGGTTTTCATTTCCCGTGAAGTGACTCATTGGAGAAGTGGTAACACCTTTCAAATTATAATACGGAAATATTACATTTGTTTGGACTGCTTATTACTTGCTGGAACCAAGTGTTTTATAATACATGGAAGGAAGGCAGCACTCTGATCCACAGGACACTTGACTTTGAAACAAAGGAGGAGTAATTGGGTGGATGTAATTAAGTGTTCTATTTCCACAATGGTTTAATCCGTCTGTTCTTAAAGTGATTGGTAAATATGCAGTTCCCACAATCCACTGCCCTTTCCTAATGCTCAGTTGGCAATTCATTTAATGCAAATTCAATTCAATGGTGAAGGAGGAAATGTGTTTAGTCTGCATAAAAAAATGGTTGTTAACCATTTGAATCAACAAGTTCCATTCCATTGTGCTAAAAGTATTCATGAATAATTTATCAGTAGTAATAATGCATTTGATGTTAATCAGCATGCTCGGTTTGGCTTAAAGTCGGAAGTATTACTTTTCATCTGCAAAGTGTTTAAAGATTGATGATATTCATTGACTCACAACCAAAGAATAGTTTTAAAGCTTTTTGTTCCAGACATCTGTTGTTTACAGATTTATGGGCCTGTTTGGTCTCAGGGGAAGCTCTTATTGGCCCTTTTTTGTCAGGGTTTCTCATTTGGTATGCATTGCGTCCATTAGCACACAGTGTCCTTCTGCTCAAGAAAGAGTTATGCAAAAAGGATAACTTTGCTCAAAGGTAATATACATACCCTCTAAGCAACTCAACGCCATTATTCTAAAGCATTGAGGCAGCAAAGACATTTATCTTTGACAAGTAGATAATATGACGTCTCACGGTGGTGGTTTTTGCACTACAGGAAAAGTACTCCTTTGTAGATTACGTAAAGGGGAACTGCTTACATTTCTACACTTAAAGATCAGTGTGAGTTATTTTGTCGTAGTTTTTTATCTACGCCATGGAGGTTAAGTATTGGGCTTGGTTTGGTCTGTCTGTAAATGTTGAATATACTTTTCTACGTTTCCCGTCTGTCCACCACTCAATGCATTTTTACATACGAGCAGTGTTCACCCATTCACACTTAGGCAGAGGCTGCCATAAAATATACCACCTGATCAGAGAAACTCCCTCTAGCATGAACTTAAGGATTTTAGCATTTGCAGACCATTTATATGCACAAAAACCTATGTAAAACACTACAGGAAAGGGAACACTCCAGATAGCATGGTAGGGCCCCATTAAAAACAGCACAACAAGTTTGATGTGGTGATTCTTCCAAAAAGTGTACCAGTGATTTCTAAATTTTTTTTTCTTTGTTGCATTATACTAAGTTACCCTAGTTTATTGTATTATTTCAAACTAGAGCTAAAACCTGTGACCTTACCTGTCTAACTCACCCTTATTTCCCTCTGTAGATTCACATATACCTTAGGAGAAGGGATGTGGCTGCCGTTGAGTAAAAGCTTTGTCATCCCCCCCGCCGAGCTAGCCATCAACCCTTCAGCAAAGTGCAAGACTGACATGACAGTCATGGAGGATGCGGTGGACGTAAGGTGAGATGACATGTACTGGTACCACTTACCACACTTACTTCCCTGTGAGGACATTCCTGAGACATGATGACAGAAGCCCCCGCTAATGAAATAAAGGTTTTCATGAGGCTGTGAAGCAGGATAGAATCTTGCTGATTGTTGCATTAAACTGAGCTGTACTAAAGCTGCACAGAAAGGAATCTCTGCCCACTTTGTTTGGTTTTTGATGAAGCCTCACAAGACAAAGAAAGCACAAATCGGTTTTTCGATAAATATTCCTCACGATCATCTCTTTCATCCATCATCCTCTGGAATCTATCTGATACTCTCATACCGTCTCACTGATTTGTATTCTCACTTAATCATCGTTTGGTGTTGATTTACAATTGTTGCAGTGAGTGTTAAGCAGCCATGTGAGGTTGATGCTGAGGTGTTAGCGGTCATGATTCAGGGTAATAAAACTCAACACAAAATCAATTATAAAGACGCAGAAAACCCAGAGTGGAAAAAACAAGAATGAGAAGAAAGAATTGCTCTGCATTTCAAAGCCAAGAAGAGCATTGTGGTTGTTAAACGGTTCATAACTCCTCCAATGAAAATCTGTTCACTGTGGAACGACTCTGTTTTTGTCTGGGCTGCAGAGAGCCAAAACAATGCTGCAGTATTGAACTGCACTGGAGAAGCAACATCATTATTTAGCTATTTTGCTTTGCTAGCACTCCAGAACTTTGATCCAGAATAAGACCACGTCATATCAAGATGGACATGTTAAAAACTAGGGATGAAGTTAAGGGAAATGTAACGATCTGTGCGTGTCTATTGAATATTCTCTGGATGTTTCAACAGATAAAGCCTTTCTTTGTTAAGGATCCCCTTACCATTCATCTATAATGCTACCAAGATGCCAACTGTTGCTGTGCCCTAGCTCCAAATCTCCTATCAGAAAGAAATCAAAAGTATTTGAGTATTTGTGGAACAACGCAGAAAAATTTACTGTTAAGCTTAATTTATGCATTTTCATTGATTGCCTGTTGGTACTGTAGATGCTGACAAAAATAACATTACATCTGTTTTTATGCATTCTATACAAAATAGTAAAAAAAAGTATACTTACTTATACAGAATAGACTTTAAACTACTCATCACCACCTACAAAGCCCTCAACAACCTGACCTTTACCATCTCACCTCTTCCATCATCATGTCCCCTACCATTTTCTTAAAGGCATTTTGACCTCAATAGCTAGTCTTTTTAAATCCAGCACAATGTTTATCCTGTTCATTTCACACCAATGTATTTTAAAATAGACAATGAAATAGGGCAAATCGTATCCCCCAAACACATCCATCCAAACATGGTCACTTCTTGGTCGAAAAAAACAAAGGGAAGACTATGGAAATTCCAAATGTGAGGCTTCAACAGTCGTTCACATACATATTAGTGACATCCACTTGTTCCATATTTTTCATTAACAAATGATTTCCTCTGAAGGTGACTTAGGAAAGATGTCATTCCTGGTCCAATTTGTGATTGCTGTTATTGGGTATACTACTTTCTATTTATAACTTAGCGGAAGACAGAGCTACAGTATACACTATCATCTAACTTAACTTTTTCAACAGCATCGTGAATCACCAAAGAGTAAACGTGACTGCATCTGGTCTGACAGCATTATGCCGTAGCATAAAGTCTGTGTGAACGGAATTAGTTTGGGGGAAGTGGTACGTTAATGTAATTAGTAGTGGGATTTGTCTTTTAGTGAATGCTGGAACATGCCCTCTCAACAAGTTACTGTAGTGTGTGCAACCGTGTCAGATCCTGCCATAATTTACCGCTGGTTATTTGCCCTGTGAACATAATGTCAGGTGAAATTAGTCTCACTCAGATGATCCCCCTCATTTGTCTCATTAGCATGTAGGCACTCAAGAAGTTCATTTTGTCCCTGCCAGGGGCTAATTTCAAACCTTTTCGCATGAGTGAGATAGTGAGTTGTCCTACAATAAGATTACAATAAAATAAAACTTTTAAAAAAAAGCAGACCAGGAATAAATGTTACTTTTCTTGTAGTTGTTTTCCAAAGCCAATCATGAAAATAAGTATGTCATGTTGCTTATAGCAGGGATGATTACAGTTTTTTTTACAGCCATTATACATCGTATAGTGGCTGCCCCCGGGGTCCCCGGTCCCTACCCCATCATTTTCTCCCTAGGTGGCCGCAATTTGGCATGGTGTTCAATTGTGTGGGCGCATTGCTTCTGAAGGGATTCATTTACCATGGCCAAACACACGAGCTGTGTTTCTAAGACCACTCAGCAGTCGTTTTATTTCTTTCAAAAATCCAATATTGTGATTTCCTCAAGGTAAGGTAAGGTACATTTATTTATATAACACATTTTCAGGCACAAAGGCAATTCAAAGTGCTTTACATCTTCATTAACACTTAATAAGAAGACAACAGAAAGGAACACAATAAATACACATAATGGAATAACAGATTCATAAAAACCATGCATAAAAGAGATACAGAATAGTTTAAAAACAATATTGTAAATATGGCAGGTCCTAAAACAAGTTAAAATACTTCTGGGTAAGCAGCTGAAAAAAGTAGTGTTTTTATCCGTGACTCAGTGTTAGTGAAGACCTCAGGTTTTCTGGAAGTGTATTCCATTTTTGGGGAGCTAAAAAAAACTAAAAGCAGCTTCGGCGTGTTTGGTTAAGAAATATTTATCTTGCAAGGGGATTCATGGCACGAGCATCACAGCCTTTAAAGTATTGTGTTTTTTTAAATCAAAGTGTATACCAAAAAGAACATTTAATAAATGTCATGACAAAACTGCAACTGACAAAACTGCACTGCTGCCTGTTCATTTAATCTTTTCTGATCATCAATTTTGACTTTTGTTGTTAAAATGCTGTTCTTCGCTTTGATTTGTAATTGTTTATGACTTGAATTAATATTTCATTATTTTAAAAAAAACGACAACCAACAGCTGCAGATAATGTGTCAAAAAAATTAATTCCGCCTCAGGGTATCTATTCCTCTCAGTTATTTGGTGTCTATCTTTGATTTGTTTTGACGTCTTGTTTTAGTGTTAGGATGCTTTATTGTTCAGCGGCTGAGTTATGAGGTTGTTAGGAAACTCTACAAGCAGCTTGTGGGTTGTCATGTGATATTATTGTAGCTGTTGGTCAATTACTGCAATTCACCAGGAAATAAAACAGCAAATGTATTTTTTTATTCATGTGAACTATGCATTGCTTTGTTAAATAAAATATATTTATAACAGGGAAACATACCTAATTCATCAACGTATTGCATACGATTATTGTTATCATCCATCCTATTCCTACTAAGTGTTCTCTCATCACATTCAGTCTTGATCAAATCCACTTATATTGCATGATAGTGAAAAACATAACAAAAGTAATTTAACAGATATTCCTTCAGACCATATTTTGAGGAATCTGTTTATTGATGTGGCAAACATTATTTTATCTGTAAATAAAAACACACCTAATCCAACATGATTCAGACAACAACCTTCAGCTCTGCCAGCAAGTAAAACATATCCTGAGAGGAAACACTCTGCTTTCCCCTACACATCACAACATCTGCTGTATTTGCATGCTAGGCACACATTCCTGCTGTTAACAATGCCAGGTCTACATACACCAAAGCTAAAAGTCCTTGGAAAACAGTGTATGAGGATGGAGGTGTCTGTCGGCCTTGTTTCAGATTTATGTCAGGTTAGTCTCTAAGTATAGCAAACAAAGAGGAATAAATGATTATGCAATGAGTGGAGTCAATCTCTTCCTCCGAGCACACAGATGCAGAGCTTTTTGCTGCCTGTGCAAATAAAGTCTGATGGGTAACTGGGTCAAAATGATGGCATTCCAAAACTATACCAAAATACATTTGTTGTTTTTATCCCCACAGGTCTGAATTTATTACTGAATGGGGTAACATATCGACATTGCGATTCACGGCTCTTGATTAACAATGTGGGTAAGGGGTCTCAAGGGCATGTAAACTAGTGAAATCATGTTATTGATATTATCATATAGCATTGCAGATGGAAATAATTCAGTTTTCAATTACAAGGCTGACTCATGCCTTTGATGATGCGTGTCTTTAGGGAATTGCGCTACCTTGCACAAAAAAAGACAATGTTTTAGAAAGATACATTACAGGCCCAGAGGAAACATGTATGCATTCATTGTTTTATGTTTGCTTTGAATAGTTCATTAGGAACTTTAAAAGTCCTACAACAGGGATGTAGAAAAAATGACTAAGAGAAATTAGAAATGAGACTTCTACCAAACAAGTGTCAATGCAGCATTATAGTCTGCGGACCATTATCCTATAAGGTCAATTAAAAATATTGCAATGTATCTAACGTAAGCAAACAGCTATTATATTGCACAGGCACACTTCATCTGAACACCATATTGTATGAAGTGCCAGGGGAAATATAACAAATAACTTTCAGCACACAGTATGGAAACAGGATATTACATCTAAGGAACTGGCGTGCTGACTAAGGGAAGCTCCAAGGCGAGCAGCCTCTGAAGCCTCACAAAGGCCCAATTCATCCAGTTCAAGCACCTGGTGGATAACCATGGGCTGGAAACTGGGTGCAGCAAGGACAATGCAATGCAGCTCGCATTCAAAAGCTTCTTTAGAGATATGGTCTCAAAATCCCTGACCAGCCAATTGTTACCGGGTTATATTCATGTTGCTTTTGCTCTGATACTCATTTGTAATTGCACTTACAATTGTGGATATTAAGATATTTTCGTGCATGGTGATTTTGTTGACGTTAGCCTTCTTTCATTATGAGATACCCCATTGTTGAATGTATGAAAAATAATAATTGCAAATGATTGTAGTTTAACCTCATTAAAACCATTATAAATTTAGTAAAAAAGAAGAATCTGTCGTCGATCCCACCACAAAATACTCTCTTATAAGTTATGATGGTAAACAAATACAGAAGATACTTCAAATCATAACAGTATGACATAACATTTGAAAGTGTATGTTATAATGTTACTTGGACTACTAATGAAACTCATTTACAGACACAGAAATGTAAAAAAAAGCATGTTTTTTGGAGCTGGTGATGTGGTTCCAAGCTTCTCTATATAGTTAACATACAAAGCTACATCTAGTACACAGTTAGCTTAGCTGAGCTTAGCTTAGCATAAAGACTGGGCACAGGAGGAAACATCTAGACGGGCTCTGTCCAAATGGTGATAAAAATCCACCTGCCATCACATCTAAAGTTATAGATAACGCAATAAATATTTAGTCTGTACCAAACACATACAAAAACATGTTTTGGTTTAACGACTATATGTGCCAGACTATTTCTCTGCCATTACTTGACACACTCACATGAGAGTAGTATCAATATTTTCATCTAACTCTCTAGCCAGAAATCAAATAAGCATATGTTCCACTCTTAAAGACGAAAACACATCATCAGCCATGTATTTAGCGATGGATTGTCTAACTGTTTATGACAATACTATCTTTAGAGCTAGGTACAACAAAGCAAAACAAATTCCTTTGTAAATCACATTAGCTAATAAACATTGTCAACTCTATTTTTGTATCTTTTAAATCATGGTTGTCACACAGTGTGTCATCGGCCAGCAGCAGTTCAAGGATGCAGGACAGGAAATCAAAAATAACCATCATAATAGCACAACAGTAAAAATGTTAGTACTATCGTTATCATCCATCCAAAAAAACAAAAAACAGAGCTATGACCTCGGGTGTGTCGCTGGGTACAAAGATATGCTCTGTCCAACTTGATTCATGTTCTGGTCACTCTGAGTCATGGCTACTCCCCATCCAATTACCATCCCATAATATATCATGGGAATTACAGCTAGACCTGGCAAAGTCAGAAGTGACTTGAAGACACCTGTGGCTAATGGACAGGAGTGCTGTCTGGTTTGGATCACAGCACAGAATTAATGATTCAGTTGGAGGGAGACCAGGTCAACTGATAACTAGGTCAAAAGGAGGTTGTGCTTCTTCCTATGACTCCAATTATATATTTTAATTTTAATAGAAAGTCTGGAAAGAAAATCTTTAGAAAAAATAAGGTATTCATCAACTCAAGGCTATCAGAAATCTCTGCTAATGGGTCACGTGAATTCATGTTAATAAGAGAACCTGAACTACAACTATATTAGATGTGCCGATCAGGATAAATGTGTCAGGGATCATATCGTGTGGGTGGTATTAAATAGACATAACACTTCAAAGGTGGACTTCATTTAGTTTTGTACATTTGAAGAGATACGTTATGGAAAGTTTGGATTTGTAGAGGTGTGATTTCTTGACAGGTCTGCAAGAAGTTTCCAGACTAAGCTGCAGATGACACATATCAAATTGAAATCCAATGTTATTTCAGTATCATGGGCCACATTTTCCATATTCAGTAACAGTCTGACAAGATCTCTGGGTGACATGTTGAAGATGTAAATGCCACCCACTGTCTGGTTGAAGCAACAGTTTAATCTTTTATATGAACCATGAGAATGTACTGCCATTTCCCTTCAATATGTCACATCCTGCTATAAAAGTGATAGACTTAGCACAGAAAATACATTTCTACAATTCTTGAAACACAAATTAAAATATTCAATGCAAAACTATTAACCTTGAATAGTTGAAATCCTTAGAGACATAAGTGATTATGTTAGCAGCACTATCACTATAGTAACCATAACAAAAGCATGCCAACAGAGACTTATTTGGTTCCCTATTTCTGTTTCTCAGTGGCTGTTTCAAAGTGACCTCTGCTGTAAGGCAGTGTAGTCTGGCCAGCTTTACAAAACAACAAGTGTATGTTCTTGCATTCAGATCACCCACCTATCCATTTTCACTTTAAAAGATGGTGAAATGGTAGCTTGCATATCTGAACTACTTCGCAGCTGAATAAATGATCTCCTCAGAGCATCACTAACTGCAAAAATAGCACTCAGTATAGATGAATAAATAATGCTGCTACAGCCAAAAGCCAAAAAAATGCATCCCTTGATAACAACATGGAGGTTGTCATGGATGACTACATATTTTATATTATTTTGGCAGTAGAAAAACACCAAGATCAGTACAATGTAGAATGAGATATGGGAAACAAGGGCACAATGCAGGGAGAATAGCCCCTACAGCGACACAGGACAGAAACACTTTTCAGTCCCAGAGCGGGGTGGGGTTAGGGCGACGGCTGGCATGCTTCTTGTGTTGCTTTGATTTCCATTAAAGAAAGTGTTTCGGCCGAACACTAAAGCTGATGGCGAAACAAAACTAAAATTAGCTCGAGCTGAGGCCAAAATAATATAATAATAATAATATAATAATAATAATCTTTATTTATTTATTTTTCAAATTAGCATATTGTTGTGTTGTTTATTATATTATAACTTAGTACTTTTTTTTAACGCATTTAAGATATGCAACACTAAGCTGTCTGTGGCTCTTTCCTGCTGTAACGCTGCAAATTTCCCCTCTGTGGGACTAATAAAGGTATTCTGATATTTGTATAGCACCTTTCATACAACAAGTTCGGTCCAAAGTGCTTCACATACACATTTCACAGAAAATGTATATCACACAGAATACAGATACCATTAAAAGACATAAAAACAAACAAAAAATTGCATAGAGTAGACATATATATACGAAATACAATTAGATTAAAGGTAAAACAATGAAATTGTGCATTAAAAGGAGGATAGTGCAAATTCAACACACAACCAGGTGACAGGTTGAAATGCATCGCAATACATTGAGTAAGTGCAGCATAGAGCAGGAGTTTGCTTCCTAAAAGGCTAAATTATATTATTATTTTTTAAGACTTCCACCAAGCTGGCTTCCCTGATGCCTACAGGTATTTGGTTCCACAGCTTTGGGGAATAGTTAATGAAAGCTGTGTCACCAAACGTCTTTTTACCGCTATTTTTTGGAACTTGTAAAAAACCAGAAGCAGAGGATCGCATTGTTCTTGATGGCTTGTAGCTTACAAGGGAGTTAATAATGTAACTTGGACCTTGCCCATTAAGGACCTTATATGTCTGGAGGAGGACCTTCTAAATAAGTTGTGTATTGGAATTGAGGTAGGAAGGGATAATAACCAACTGTGAGCAACGTATTGCTAATTACTCTCTCTAATTAAAACATTGAAAAGGACACAAATGTCATAGAAACGTAATTCAATCATTAAGTGAGCAGCTAATGGCAAACAGGATTTAACTAAAGCTTATGTAACCTCCCTTATTCATCACAAATTGTTGTTGCCATTGTTCCTCTTGGTGTTAATTATTTTTAGCATTTTATTTATGGGTGTTCTCACATTTATTTTAAAAGCAAAAAAAAGAAAAACACATGAGTTTGTGGGAGGATAAGTAAAACTAGGCAAATATGGCTGATACATATTGTAACACTCACATTACATACAGTCAATATTATCTAATCGATAAGATCTTTATGATATATGCCTGCCATTTTAAGCTGTTGTTTTATTTTGTTGAGTCACATAGGTAATCTGTTGTAGAAGTTGTAGGTGTTTAACAAAGTTGAACAAAAAAGAAGAAACCTTTTTGAGCCAGTATTTTGTAATGAGTTTTTTACTTGCTGCCAGCATGATCTTTAGAGTTAGAAATCATATTTACTGAACTAGTCAGGGGTATTGGACTCATCATTTTGATTTTGTATTAGTACTTTTTATTTGGTACACCATACCCTGTTTCTTGGGAAGACATGAATGATGCTAGAAGTTCTGTGAGAAAAAAAGCTGTGTCAAGGAGACTAGGGTACGGTATCTGTTATTCTAAGTTATTCTGTAGATGAAGCCACAGAGAGACTTTGAGGATGTAGCCAGGAAGCACACCAGTATGGACAGGTGACATTTTTACTTCACTGATTTTTCCAGCACGGACTTTCATGTGAGTGCAGAGCTCAGCTCGGTAAGTGATATGTCTTGTGCTTCACTGATGATTTATGTTTTTCTGGCTTTGAAGATTTCACATAGCTCTCCTAGGACACTACAAAGTTACTTGTAATATTATGCCTCTGACTCTGTAGCTTTCCTTAAACTAGCGTGGAATCCTTCAGCAGCTGGCTGAATAAAGTTTTTGAAAATAAGTTTTTGCTGAAATGGTTTACAATATTACCCATCTTAGTCTATTTACTTACTTACTCTGCATTCAGTAAAACCATATTCAATGTAAGTGTTGATTGGATTGAATGAACCCAGGTAGGTCCTGACAAAAAAAATGACAGCAAAAGCATTTTGATAATGTTGTCATGGAAACGGGCTAGATAAAAATTAATATAAATGCTGAGTTCTTCCTGAACTGACATGTTATGTGTTGGCTTGCCAAAAATGCACAATGTGAAATGAACAAATCTGGAAAGATAAAGATGAATAAAAGAAAAAGACACAATGACATTCTTTGGCAGGTTTTTGGGACAGACTTAACTTGTGAAATGTTGCAGAATTGGGCTTTTTGTAAATGCTGTTACCTTAAGTGTGCACTTACCAGAACCACATGTGACATTTGCTCTTTATTCCCAGCACTCACTAGCAGTTTGTACTAGCTCTAAGTAGATTGACCTCTGAGCATTGATTGTATTGTCACTTTCACAGAGCTATTTTCAGACATGTGGTTTGTTGGTATCATTTTCCTCTGCGTTTCAACAGCTCATTTTGATTGTGCTTAATTTGATGATGTACTATGCACCACATTTCAAACATACAACAGGCTTATATATTTTTTTTAAAGATAAGTTACTGACTTTGTAAATTCTCAACTATGTTAATTTTGAGTTTCTTGTCTTTTGTGTTGAACTTAGAAAGATAAGTAGGGATTCTAAATTAAAGGGGACCTATCATGCAAAATGCACTTTGTGATGTCTTTTATACATAAATATGTGTCCCCGGTGCGTCGGGGAACTCACGCAGCGTCAGAAAATAAAACCCTCTCTCTTTTCCTCTGTACGCAAATCTTTTAAAAACGGGTGTACAACGAGCGGATACAGATTCCATCCGAACTGACGTCAATTCGGCAGCGGACCCACAGAAAGTTGCTATCAGAAACAATGCCTGACGTGTTTTGGACGTCTTTGTTTACATTAGCAAGCCTCACTAACACTCAGAGCTAACCTGTACTGTAGAGCAGAGGTTCTCAATTGTTTTTCAGCCAAGGACCCCTTACAAGATAGAGAATACACCAAGGACCCCCTCATTCTGATTTGTGATTTTGGGCTATATAAATAAAAATTGACTTGACTTGACATGTATGTCCCTTGGAATAATCTGACGTAGCCTATTTTT
>NW_011336871.1:0-9321 GCF_000735185.1 Notothenia coriiceps
TTCTCAAAATGATGACTAGGTGACAGTCATTATATAATGTGACATATTCTGCTTAATATTTGGAGTACAAAAACAATTCTGATATCATTAGAAAGCTAGGAATTTCCTCTTTCCAGCGGTGTATACAACTCAAAATATGTCTTCGGGTCGATGCGACTGATTTCGATAGAGCAAGTCACATATGGTCTGTGTTTACATTAGCAAGCATTGCTAACAGTCAGAGCTAATGCTGTACTGGAGAGAATATGTGTAAAGAAGCCGGATGTAAAAGGTATTCACCTTGTGGTAAACAAGAGAGAGAAAGTATTTGAGTGCCATACTGTTTCAGAAATAATGCTTGATGTGGTTTGGAACATAATATGGCGTTTAATCACGGCAGCTGTGAGAATATAAAGTCAATATGTTACGTGAATATTAAAGCTCACATGTCATGCTTTTCCGGTTATTACCCGTCCCCTTGTGTGTTATGAAGGTTTTTCTGCATGTAAACGGTGTGCAGAGTCAAAACCCTCAAAGTACACCCTGTAGCGAGTAAAACTCTAAAACAGAAAATACCTCCCCAAAACACCTCGTTGGAGAAACGTCATCATTACGTCATCATCCATTTGATTCTTCCAGGTACGTGCTTACGAAAGCACGTACCCGGAACTAAATGGGCCAATCCGTGGAGCCGTTACGTTACTTCCGCGGAGCCCTTACGTTAAGACCCCGCTGATTGGTCCAAATTAACCAATCCACACACACACACTCAGTTCAGGCAGCCCTGCTGATTTCTGCTCCCTGCTGCAGGCTGATAACAGACAGTTGGGATCGCGCAAAATTCTCTCTGCAGACCCATTCTCACAGCGTTTATCAACCTATAAACCTTTTTCTTACTCAATATCAAGCCACACTTATTGTTTTTATTTCGGCTGTGACTTTGTGTGTGTTTAGGTTGAGTTTGGCTGTGTTTGGCTGTGTATCGCTAAACAAGGAAATCACGGAGGGGGGCGAGGAGCTGCAGCGAGCCGTTTATTGGAGAAAGTGAATACTGCTGAATACACATACTTTACAGAGATGCTGTATGCGAAACCAATGTGAGTTTGGAAAATTGCACAGTATTTTTCTATTTTAGTATACCTCAACAATGGAATTATGATCAGTGGAAATGGCCATGATATGTGACCTTTAAATAAATGCACCGTTTTATTTTGAAAAGCTTTATTTTGAAGAAAACCGGATGTTTACATATTACCTCACTTCCGCTTTCATATAGTCTTTGTTTTTGCCTAGAATGAAGAGAACAGAATGTTATGAATGAGAATATAAGGAGTAAAGGCTTGTGGAGTTATACAATAAACACACAATGTCTAAATCCTCTTATTTGACGCGATATTAGTCAAAGAAGGAAGCCGGGAGAAAGACACGCCCCTCGTCGAAGCAGCCAATGAGAAGAAGAGGAAAATCAGATATACTTGAGTGTACAGGAGACCATGCTCGCTCTCTCTTTTCGCCCACACAGCTGTGTTGACTTGTCTGTTTAATCCAATACAACGTTACTTAATTAAATATTCTTTTAAACTTCCTGAGACCCCATTTGTCTCCTTTTTAAACCTTACTCCTGGACTTTGAACAAAGAACAATCTTCACAGCATTTAGCTGAGTGACCTCGGGCTCAACAGTGCCCTCTGGATCCTGAACTTCCTGACGGACAGGCCCCAGGCAGTGCGGGTGGGAAACATCACATCCTCCACCCTGATCCTCAACACCGGAGCCCCACAAGGCTGCGTGCTCAGCCCTCTCCTCTACTCTCTGTTCACACACGACTGCGTGGCCACACACAGCTCCAACACCATCGTGAAGTTTGCTGACGACACGACCGCCATCGGCCAGATCACAGACGGCGAAGAGCCGGCGTACAGAGAGGAGGTTGAAAACCTGACACCTTGGTGCCAGGATAACAACCTCCATCTCAACGTCAGCAAAACCAAGGAGCTGATTGTGGATTACAGGAAGCAGCAGAGAGAGCGACATTGCCATCAATGGGACTATGGTGGAGAGAATCAGCAGCTTCAGGTTCCTTTGTGTCCACATCACTAAGGACCTGACATGGACTCATCACACTAACACCATCACTAAAAAAGCTCAANCAGGTTCCTCGGTGTCCACATCACTGAGGACTTGACATGGACTCTTCACACCACCACCATCACCAAGACAGCTCGACAGCAGCTCTTCTTCCTCCGCAGGCTGAGGAGGTTCAAAATGGATTCCAGGATACTCTGCAACTTCTACAGGTGCACCATAGAGAGTATCCTGACCTTCTACAGGTGCACCATAGAGAGGATCCTGATCTCCTACAGGTGCACCATAGAGAGGATCCTGATCTTCTACAGGTGCACCATAGAGAGGATCCTGACCTTCTACAGCTGCACCATAGAGAGGATGCTGACCTTCTACAGGTGCACCATAGAGAGGATCCTGACCTTCTACAGGTGCACCATAGAGAGGATCCTGACCTTCTACAGGTGCACCATAGAGAGGATCCTGACCTTCTACAGGTGCACCATGGAGAGGATCCTGACTGGCTGCATCACGGCCTGGTACGGCAGCTGCACCGCACATCACCAGGACGGAGCTGCCATCCATGGAGGACTTTTACTCCCAGCGCCTCAGGAAGAAATTCCTCCGGATCTGCTGCCGTCTGGCAGGCGGTACCGCAGCATCCGGACTAAAACCACCAGACTCAGGGACAGTTTCATCCCACAGGCAATAAGACTGTTAAACACCTGAACTGTTGAAACAACATACATATCATTCATCTGCTACTTAGTAATTATTTATCTATTTATCTAATATATCATTCCAATAGCTTGCATATAGACTCTTATTTCTCTATTTAACTTTTTAATATTTACTTGCTCTATATATTTCTGTTTTTCTGTGTTATTGTGAAGCCTGTGACCTAAGATTTTCATCGACATAACTACTCTGTAGCTATGTTCGTATGACAAATAAAGAACCTTGAACCTTGAACCTTACTGCTGGTAGACAGCCTTCTCTTCACAGAGCTCGCTGCTTGCATGCAGAGCAGACGCTCCAAAGGGGCGTGGCCAGCAGCAGCAGCTCCAAAAGGGCGTGGCCAGCTGCAGCTCGGTTACTTTTAAAGGGCCAGACCCAGAATCAGCACTTTAACAGGGCTAAAATAGAGGCATATGAGGCATGCTACAATGGGTGATCTGTTTGGTATTTTGAGCAAAACACTTCAGAGACATGTTTTGTATAGATATATTATATTATAATATATTGTTCGAATATAGCATAATACTTGAGCTTTAAGGGCTGACAAATGGTTGCTTTGTCAACATACTGTAATTCTGAGACACACACTATATTTTTTTGACTGTTTAGGGGCAGTGTAAGGGGTAACGTGCTACAACGTAACGCGTTACACTAATCAGATGTCTTTAACGCGTGACTGTTGAGAACAGCAGTAATTACAGTAGAGCTACTAAGCACGAAATTATCTGGTTACTTGCGTTACTTTAAGGTCTTCGGCTAACTGCAAACCGGGAGGCCAGAAAAATAAATCAAACGTCCCTTTTCGTTTAAGCTACACTCACGAGTTCACGGGTGAGGAGACGGAGCAGATATGTATTTCAGAGTCTCATAGCAGAGATAAAGTGTCCTGTCGCAGCGTACATGAGATGTTGCCCATTACGACAGTGGAATCACTGTCTTCTCTTTCAACATGTTTTGTTGTCTACCTTTTCTCAACATGAGCAAGATACAGGTAAAGGCGGGGAGTGGCCATCAGACAGGAACACTTCAGCGAGCTCCCTGAACCAGAGTTATGATGGAAACTGAGCTACAGAAAACATGGCTGATGTTCAAATAAAGAGCAGACACAGAGTTCTGTGTTCAGTACTGTCCTTTTTAGATTAAGGATTTGAGCTGGTCTGATGAGGTTTAACTTTATATTCTTATTTGTTATTTAATTTATGGTACTTTAAAGAAAACTAACTAGTAATTTGTCAAATGTAATCAGTAACCTAGTCTGAGTATGAAAATATAAAAGTAATCTCATTACTTTCAATTTCTTTTAGATTACCTCAATATCAAGTGCAATGCAAATATAAACAAGAGAAAATAAATAACAATAAGATGTTTTTTTACTTGTAATGTAACAATCTAACTTTAGAAAAGAAGAAACCAAGATGTTTCATATAAAAAATTTAGAAATAGTAATAGTAGTTTCCGGCCGTTGGAGTGGCAAGTGGTACGCTCAAGAGGAACATGAAGAGAGTGTTGCTAAGTGTTCTGAAGTGTTTCAATAGCAAAGGCTGGTCAAAGTTGCTCATTGTGATACATCTTTGTTAGGCACTGAGTCAAAACCAACATTTACAACGTGGACTGGTAGACACTGTCTTTCTTAGCCATCTCATATAAACACAATTTAGTATATTTGAGCTTAACTTGACCTGCTTTTCTATACAGATATTTAAATGATGTAAATAAATACATACAGTAGAGACTCTAAAACCATTTGTCATCTTCTGTAAATAGAAACATGTCCATCCCATCTTTTTTTAATATTGCTAAAAATATGTGTTAGTGATAATGGGTACAATATGGATTCAAATAGATTCACTCATGTGCCTCGGTTTCTGTGACCTTTCTGTAGCCGATGAACTTTATGTGTCTGTGTATATCACATCAGATAATGTGAGTCTCTTTTATAGTGAATCCTCAAAGGAAAAGGCTGGTGATATGAAATGAAATGAAGAAAGAAAACTGGAAATAAAAAGCAGCCGCTGTAAAGGGAAGGTGGGAGAATGTAAACCATGAAACTATGGGCCCTATGAGACTGCAGGGAATAAATGTGACGGGGATCACTGTTACCATCACTATCACTATAGCAGGTATTTCCTTAATAGTAACTTATTCGCACATATATTTAAATGTTTTACAGAGACTGTTATTTTACATTTACATTTCCCTGTATTGGAAGACTTTGTTAAAAAAATAAAACGTTTACAATGAGTGTATGCTGTTTCGACTGATTTCAATTTGACCACCAACATGGTATTTCAAATAGAAAGAAAAGCCACATTGTGTACAGCATTAAAAAAGCTAAATTGCTGGAGCACTAACTAAGGTTTTTTTGGTTCATACCTTTTATAAACTGCTCCTTATTATGATTCAGGTTTATCATTTTAAAAATGACTATTCAAATGTATTCAGTTAAATTTGACCACTATACAAAAGTGGCCTAACTTAGTTTTTCAAAGATGGTGTGACAGAGAGCAGGAGCAGTTGTCAGTATGCTCACTCTTTATGAGGCCACACTGACACCATGTGGCACTCTGCTGCTCACACCACAACCTACCCATTCATTCACAACTACGCTCTTATCCCCCTATTCCCTTAACCTAATTGATGTAACCTCTTAGCAAAGAGATCACACCATTTTAACTAAATTGTAATAACTTTTACTGTAAAAATGTAAAACACCTAAGTGTTAAAGGTGGGGTATGTAATTTATTTCAGAAACACTTTTTGTTATATTCCATGGAATGCTCTTAACATCCCGATAGCAATGAATATATTAAATGCTTTGACAATAAATATATTTAAAAAAATTCATCTGTGGAAGCCTTAGTACTGTAAAAAGCACGACCAATCCGGCCCGGCTAAAGTAACTGGATGGCCTACCTGCCTGTCAGCCTTCCATCTGTGCACAAACTTATCTCGTGCGCTCATTGGTCATGTGTGCGTTCGTGTGTGTTGGAGGAGGGGCTCTGTAAGGAAGTGGCAGACTTTTTCCGGCTGTGTATTTTCAAATTCTAGCGCACTCGAGCTGGTTTCTCCAAAATTACCTACCCCACCTTTAATAAAGTGAAGCCAAGGAAGTATTTTCTTTACACATGGAAAGACAGGATAGATGTATTTGTACTTATGCACACATACACAGGATGTATAAATTATACACTGATACCAGAGGTGGACAAAGCACTCAGATCTTGTAGCCTACTTAAGTTAAAGTACCAGAGTGTATAAATACTCTGTTACAAGTAAAAGTCCTGCATTCAAAATGTTACTCAAGTAAAAGTAGAAAAGTATTCTCATCAAAATATAGTGAAAGTAGTGACAGTAAAAGTAGTCATTGTGCAGATTGGTCCATTTCAGAATAATATATATGATATGTTTTATAATGATTGATCACTGTTCTCAAAGCTGGTAAAGGTGCAGCTAGTTTGAATGACTTTGTATACTGCAGGGTAGCTTGTGAATTTACTCCAGGTGGAACTAAAGTCTGATTTAACACTCGATTAGATTTCACATCATTCATCCACATCTGTAAAGTAACTAAAGGTATTAAATACATGTAGTGGAGTAAAGTACTAATTAGCACAAAGTTGAAATTAAGCACAGTACTTGAGTAGATGTACTTCGTTACTCAACACCACTGACTGATACTTATGCAATGTGTGCACATGTAAATAAAGCAGAACAACAAACATGGCTGTTGTTTCGTGCTCACAACTGCAGACTGTTGACATGCAGTGAGTGCACAGTATTACTGATCTGTGACAGCCACACACCAGATCATTTCATTTGCCAGAGCATTTGATTTATGTATTGCTGTTGTGAAGTAAAGAAAACATTAAAAAAGGTTTGTTGAACGCATTACTTTAACAAGATTAATTAGATCATTTATTCTATTTTTTTTTCTCCATATTTCTTCATGATATGATATTATGTTATTATTTTGTTCTGATTCAACACAAATCTGCCTCTTGAAAGAATTTGAAGGACATAAATTACAGCAATATATTCAATGTGTCCCCACGGGTGAGTGAGTGCTTCTGTGTCAAAGGAAGAGACAATGTCTTCATTTCATCTGCTCAACTTTTACCCGCAAGTCTCTCTTCATCCACCAGGTGATGCTCTGGTGTAGGACTTGACTGTATCTTGAAATGTGAACACTGTGTGTGTGCATGTGTGTGTGTGTGTGTGTATGTGTGTGTGTGTGTGTCCAGGAGAAGCTGTCAAAACATCCGTCCCAGTTGTCCCTCATATCTCTGCTGATCAGAGTCAGACAGGTTGCTGGTCCCGTTCTACCTGCAGTCACCTGCAGCCGGCCCCGCAGAGATGACTGAGGTGAGGCAATTACAGGAGCAGGCGATGGAAAACAGATGTGCAATTATGAGAACAGAGGTGTGCACTTAGCCCGCTCATTGCCCCACCAACCTCGGCGCTGCAATGCTCTATGCAATCCACCAACTGCTAATTGAGTCCTCATCACACCCTGAGAGCTACAAGCACTGGTCATACAAATACAAGTTGGAGTCAAGTCCTCGTCACCACGTGCTTCTGCAGAAACATCAGCTGTGAGAGTTTTAGGGACCACTTCAATCGGCTGCCATGATGCTAGTGATCCAAAGCTGTGACAAATCAGTGGCTTCTACTAATATGTCTGAAGATAGGCAGGTAAACTTCACATGCCAGAAGTTGTAATTCAGACATTTTGTAAAAAAAAGCCTTCTTTAACCATATTGTATATCCCCAACTGAATTAATCCATCCATGTTCATTGTCACTGACTGGATTCTATCTGTGGAGTGATGCAATAAATACTCAATGTTTACATCCTTACCGTAGTGGCCAAAATCATAGAGAAATTAAACTGAAATGAAACTCAAAAGTAAAACTGCAGCTGGGGCACCAGTTAGCGAGGCGCACACAGGAATGATGGAAGTCCAGCAAGATGGTAGATTCGTACATTTATTTGTTAATCCAATATCATCCAACATCACAAAGTTTCCAATGTGCCCTGAGCCTTTCCTGTGGCATGCTTGTTTAACCAAGGAAACAAAACATATGCCTGCTGGTGCTCTATTCCCATTGCCACCTGGCTCCCATTTATACCTAAAACCAGGTGCCCAAATCCCCCAAAAATGCCGAAAGCTGCCTTCAAAATAAAAGCACAAACAATTACTTCAACTCAAATAATTGCAATAAATAATTATACATTTAATAATTGCAATAGTTAATTATACATTTAATTTAAACAAAAACATCATGAAAATAAATGTTAGAGTATTAAGAAAAAACACTTACTTTCCATCTCACTTCAGTAAGGATACACTACGGCTTGCATTGGTAGTGAATCTATGGATTGGTCGCAAATGGTTATAAAGTCTGCGCTACTTATTTGATAATTACGTTAATCCTGTGAATACTGGGCTGCCTGGAGGTAAGTCGTACATACTGCTTAAACACAATACAAAAAGATCCTGCTTATGAGGAACAAGAGGTCAGAGGTCAGTTTTGAATGCCGGTTTAATGTAATATCGCTCTAAACGCTCAAAGAAATTCAGCCAACAATTGTTTAGCGCTGAAGAACACAACAGATCATCTAGTCCACAGTATCTGCGGGGCAGGGGGTGATAACTGGCGCTGCTGAACAGATTCAAGTTCAGCTCACAGTCCTCCCGAAAGGCACATGTTTTGTACTGTAGACAGCAGCCATGTCAGTTGAGATGGATTCTGTACTAAATGGAGGATGTAAAACTGTCTTCACACATGTACACAGAATGCATTTACCCATAATCATTTAACCCATACAGCGCCAGCAAGCAGTGTGATGAGCCGACGTAAACCTGGGTCATCCTGGGACTTGAAGCCTCTGCACCCAAGCCAAGTCTCTACCATAGACTGTATAAAGGTCTCTCGTACTGTATGCTGGCTTGAGTAATGCCAAGTTCACAAACACAACTTTCACAGTCGCTAGGTGGCTGTGCTGTTCACACTTGAAGGCGCTGTTGTTTTCACACTACAGGACTGGCCAGCGACAGGATGACACACCACAAGATCTTTCACCACGAGGTATCTCCGATAAGCGTCAGGAAGAAATGACAGAGAAAATTATGTAATATAATGGGAACCAGTTTTCAATCTTTACGCAGACTTTTCAATGAAGTCAAGTCTGTTGATGTTGTTGGTGGCACACCTCTTCACAGAATAACTTGCTTCCACATGTCTTTACTACAATAATTAAAACGTTGGAACAACAACAACCTTGGTCCGTGCTGAAGATGCGACCCCTTCCCCTGGTTTCTTCTTAACTCAAACAAACAAAAGGGTACAATTAGACATCACTTCTGAACGCTTCCATCACACATGACATGTACTTGTGTGAAGAATAAAATACAGAGCTATAGAAAGACATTCACACCCTACTTTGGTGTGTGTGTGTGTGTGTGTGTGTGTGTGTGTGTGTGTGTGTGTGTGTGTGTGTGTGTGTGTGTGTGTGTGTGTGTGTGTGTGTGTGTGTGTG
>NW_011336872.1:0-2145 GCF_000735185.1 Notothenia coriiceps
TCTGTTACCAGCTGTATTCACCTTGCAGGTGCAACTATGTGGCTTTTATCGTGGGTAAAGTGTTTAAGTCATGGATGTTTAAAGTTTAACTTCTTCATATTTGACTAATATTATAGTTGATTTTTCATTCAGGAAGTATGACGCTGCGCTGTCAGTACGCTTCTCCATGTTTGTGATTGGTCGAATGCTCCAGATACCACCCCTTTAATGTGAACGCGCACCTAACTGGCTTGAGCGAACGAGTTGATAGCCAGCGTTGTAGGACAGTTTAGCGAGAGCGGCTTTGTTTTGGATTAAGTCAACCGGATAACTCAAAACATATCCAGGACAGGTTGAACTAGATTCGTAGTACTACCCCCCAGGTTAGCCGTTCAGCATAAGTTACCATGGAGATCTAGCCAGCGTCGTAGGACCGGAAACCCAGAGTTTTCCTTGAAGTTAGCCCGCTAAGCGAAAGTTCGGCTTCGTCGTACAGGCCTCAGGTTAACATAAAGGATTGCATGTCTTGAAGGAACTTCCCGATAACACGTGCACACACGCGCGCGCGCGCACACACGCGCGCGCGCACACACACACACACACACACACACAACTTACAGCCTGTGCTTGTTTTATGAAGTCTAGGATGTCCTCTTTAAGAGCTTGATGGATTTTAGCTGGTCCTTTATCATCCCATAGACACACCGCATGGACATCTCTGGGGAACAAGAAGGAAATGGCACATCAATAAAGTTTATTTGAAGTGGGTTAGTCAAACTCTGAACCTTAATCTCTGGGACACTTTTGTTAGCCTTTACTCAACATGTTACAAACACAATTCATATATATTTTCAGAAATATCCCCTGACATAATATATGTCATATTAAACTCTACTTGTTCCTGTGCCCTCTCCTCCAGAGAAATCTTCCACTTCCTCTTTTTGAACCCTTAAACTCTCCACACTGCCCACTCTGTTGTTTTAGATGAAACAGGAAGTCAGGTGATTCTTTGTCATAGCCCAAAATCACACATTTCCTCAAGGGGCAGAACAATGTGTGAAGATAAGGGCAGCCTGTGCTTATACTATGCCCCTTCCCCCCAAACAAGGGGAACACTTAGCCCAAGTATACAGCTCTGTAGGTTGTTGTAAAGGTTGAATATTAACAACAATCATTTTATCTTCCTCTCACCTGCAACATAATGAAATCATTTGTTTTACATCAAGTAATAGCAGTTGAAGGGATTTGATGGAAATCTTGAAAAAATGTGTACATCATATTGCTATTATCGACAGTATGGCATCTAGGTGTTTGCTACATTTAGATATGTTCTCTGCTTCCTCTTGAAAGTAATTTATATCTAGATATTCATATTTTTTTAAAGGTCCCATGTCATGCTTTTCCGGTTATTAACCGTCCCCTTGTGTGTTATGAAGGTTTTTATGCATGTAAACGGTCTGCGGAGTCAAAACCCTCAAAGTACACCCTGTAGCGAGTAAAACTCTAACACAGAAAATACCTCCCCAAAACGCCTTGTTGGAGATACGTCACTGCCCATTGATTCTTCCGGGTAACTCATGATGTCATGCGTTACCCGGAACCAAATGGACCAATCCGTGGAGCCGTTACATTACGTCCGCGGAGCCGTTACGTTAAGCCCCCGCTGATTGGTCCAAATTGCGTCTCACAGCGTTTATCAACCTTTTTCTTACTCAATATCAAGCCACACTTATTGTTTTTACTTCGGCTGTGACTTTGTGTGTGCTCAGGGTGAGTTTGGCTGTGTTTCGCTGTGTATCGCTAAACAAGGAAACCACACCTCCACGGAGCTCAGCGCGATTCACAACGTCCCAACCAATCAGAGCACACTGTGCTAGGGGTGCAACAACTAATCGACTTAATCGATTAAAATCGATTACCAAATTAGTTGGCAACTAATTCAGTCGTCGATTCGTTGGTGACGTCATCACATGTGTTCTACACCCCGTTAAACTCCAACGTTATCGCTCTTTTGTATCGGTACAGGAGACATTTAAAAACATATGTTATGTATTATTGCTACATAAACATTATATCGCAGTCTTAGTGTTGCCAACTCAGTTTCTAATATGCAATATGACTACAAAATGCGTCTATAATGTATTTTCGATCTTCCGAATTCAGACG
>NW_011336873.1:0-2239 GCF_000735185.1 Notothenia coriiceps
CTGAGGAGTTTTACTGGAATGAAAGAGCACAGAGTCTACAGAAGCAACAAAGCAGCATACTGCATTAAACCTGACCTTCACAGAGAGGTTGAAGTTCATGTGGAGAGGAGGCTTCAGTAGTCTGTCTGCACTCTGTTTAGTTGTGCTATCTTACAATCAATATAGTAAATGTGAGGTAAAGTGTGTTGCCAATGTAACCGGTTAGAACTCAAAGTTGCGATGAGGTCTTAAAATGTATGGAAAGGGTCTTAAAAAAGGTCTTAAAAGGTATTACATTTGACCTCAGGATTCCTGCATATACCCTGGTAATACAGTTGGTCTGTTCCATGAGGCTGATAATGTCAATCTTTTTTATTTCTGTATCTTATATCGAATAATTTAAATGGAGCTCCTGAATTATCCGTTTTCACAAAACAAAGGGTTGCATATACAAGCCTGTTCAACACTATTTATTATCAAGAAATAAAAGGGTTTAGAGTCATTCAGAATTTTCTAGAAAAATAAGATGCTAACCTGTTACAGAGCATCATTGGGTTTAAAAATGATAACTTGACTGTGTCAAATGGTAGGTCAATAGATCAGATGCTCAATATAGTGTATACAGGAATGTTTAATTCTAAAAACCTCTCGTAAATAAATATGTAATTAAGGGATCTGTTATACCATGTGTAATCAGGAGCATTATTGCCATGTCTTGTGTCAATAACAGCAACGTTTGCTTTAATGGCTGATTGAACATTTATGGTGTGTTGATGATATTATTGTTCTTACTTATCTTCATAGTCTTTATTTCTGAGACAAAAGCAATGTTACTGTCCTGTAGGGGAAATAAAGTTTACTCCACTTTATACATTAACTTTTTGTCTTGTCTATATGTATTTTCTATATATTTCACAGCTCGTGTGTGTGATCCCCTGCAGGCTCCCTGCAGCTACTGCTCTGTCCTGCAGGGGGCTCTGTGAGCTGGAGCTGGTGGAGGGAAGGGAAGAGCTGAGTGCAGTCTTTGGCTGTCAGTGCACCAGAGGAACCTCTAGGTGTCGCCCATTATCTAGATGTTAAGAGAGCAATCATCCAGTTTTTGTGGAAATGCTTCTCATACGAACAGGAGCATTTTGCACAAATTGTAAACTGACAAGATTTGACTTCTTACTTCAATAAGATGTAAGCAGTGTTGGATAAACCACTTATAAAATGTATGGAGCTTTTACTCGTAGATAATCTGTCAACCAACGTAATTGTACAGCACCTTCATACAGGCAAAGGTGGGAGAAGCACTCAGATCATAAATAAAAGTAGAAGTACCACATTGTAGTAATACTCTGTTACATTAAAAGTCCTGCATTCAAAATGTTACTCAAGTAAAAGTAGAAAAGTATTAGCATCAAAATATAGTTGAAGTAACAACAGTAAAAGTAGTCATTGTGCAGATTGGTCCATTTCAGAATAATAGATATGATATGTTTTATAATGATTGATCATGAAAGTGTTCTCAAAGCTGGTAAAGGTGCAGCTAGTTTGAATGACTTTGTATACTGCAGGGTAGCTTGTGGATTTACTCCAGGTGGAACTAAAGTCGGATTTAACACTTGATTATATTTCACATCATTCATCCACATCTGTAAAGTAACTAAAGGTATTAAATACATGTAGTGGAGTAAAAGTAAACCATTTACCTCTGACTTGAAGTGGAGTAAAATTACAAATATCATAAAATTGAAATACTCAAGGAGCCAGTTGAGGTGGTTCGGGCACCTAGTTAGGATGCCACCTGGGCGCCTCCCTAGGGAGGTGTTCCAGGCACTGCCTGGAACACCTCCCTAGGGAGGCGCCCAGGTGGCATCCTAACTAGGTGCCCGAACCACCTCAACTGGCTCCTTGAGTATTTCAATTTTATGATATTNTGGTTTACTTTTACTCCACTACATGTATTTAATACCTTTAGTTACTTTACAGATGTGGATGAATGATGTGAAATATAATCAAGTGTTAAATCCGACTTTAGTTCCACCTGGAGTAAATTCACAAGCTACCCTGCAGTATACAAAGTCATTCAAACTAGCTGCACCTTTACCAGCTTTGAGAACACTTTCATGATCAATCATTATAAAACATATCATATCTATTATTCTGAAATGGACCAATCTGCACAATGACTACTTTTACTGTCGCTACTTTCACTATATTTTGATGAGAATACTTTTTACTTTTACTTGAGTAACATTTTGAATGCAGGTACTTT
>NW_011336873.1:2425-10049 GCF_000735185.1 Notothenia coriiceps
GAATGAGAGAGAGTTAGACGGAGACGGAGTGTAAAAAAAACTAGATAGTGAATATGGAGAAGGAAAATTATGTTTAATCACTTAAAGAAACACTCTTTGAGAGGAGGACACTGGAGGGAAAGCTGAAAGTAAAAGAGCTCGGACCTGATCAGCCTGACATAGGCAGGAGTTAAGGACAGAGGAAGGCAATGCTCTTTTTCAAGGACCTGAGGCCTGTACTACGAAGCTGGTTCAACCTAACCTGGATATGTTTGAGTTAGCCGGTTGGCCTAATCCAAAACATACGCGCTCTCGCTAAACGGTACTACGACGCGGGTTATCAAGTAGATCGCTCAAGCCAGCCGTGCCCTATCTAGTTAGGTGCGCGTTCACATGAAAGGGGCGGTATTTGGAGCATTCGACCAATCACAAACATGGAGAAGCGTACTGAGAGCACAGCGTCATACTTCCTGAATGAAAAGTCAACTATAATATTAGACATATGAAGAAGTTAAACTTTAAACATCCATGACTTAAACACTTTATCCAGGATAAAAGCAACCTGCAAGTGAATAC
The DNA here is from genome assembly GCF_000735185.1 of Notothenia coriiceps. NCBI lineage: Eukaryota > Metazoa > Chordata > Actinopteri > Perciformes > Nototheniidae > Notothenia > Notothenia coriiceps. Next base: position 2,981 of record NW_011336873.1, read on the forward strand.
AGCTGGTAAAAGAAAAAGTGTTTGAATGCGTACATTAACAGGTTTATGATATCACTGCCCCGTCTAAGACACGAGTGGATCTGACTTTAATTACATTTGTCTCGAGTGTTTCGTCAACTTAATGTGTTGCTTAAAATAATACTTCTGCATACAGTATGTGACACTGCAAGTGTTGCACGGCCAGATACGGCTCAGCTGACTCAGATAAGGAAATATATGATACATTATGATGTGATATGCCGCGGACTGTACTTAATGTTACTTTGATCCGGTTACTTATGTTGTGGCAGATATTTAAGTAAGCTTTCTTAATGCTAATGTTATAATAGTCAGATTGTTCTGAAGATGGGAGGTGATATTCTATTAATGTTCACGTTCACACAGTCGGTGATTTTTGCCGGCCGTCTTTCCTGCAACGGCAGCTTTTCTGTATTTCCTTTCTCCTGTAATATGACTTGATCGCTTTAAACTCCGCACACCGAGCTCTGATTGGTCAGCAGGCAGTGCTTTCACTGAGTTGATCTCTTAGCCTGTAACCTAACCTGCTCCCGACCAGGTTAGCCGCACAGCATAAGTTACCATGGAGATCTAGCCCGCTAAAAAGAGAACCAGCTTCGTAGGACCGGAAACCCCGAGTTTTCCCTGAAGTTAGCCGGCTAAGCGAAAATCCTGCTTCGTAGTGTACCCCCCAGGTGACAACACTTACAGACACAATGAGAAGTGTGATCCATACACAGGTTGACAAACTGCATTTCCAAAGAGCGAGTGCCATTCATTACTATTGATTTGCTGCCTGTTACCAAAACACAGTTTAAACTCTTTTGGCATGCCTCTATTAACATTAACAGAAGCTGCATGTGCATTGGAGGTTTGTGCATGAACACACTGAGCTCCACCTCACTGTCACTAAGTTATTGAGCTATCGCTCCAGATAGCTCCTCTCATCCTCTTGCACAGCCACCCATCTCTTCTCCCTACTGTTTAAGTGCATGGAGTTTCTCCCTTCTCCACAGTGGAGTTAAGAAGGACCAACTTTGAGCACTTGTTAAACATTGATTGACCCTACCGATTCAGAAATATTGTACCTACCGAGCAAACTCTGCACACATTGGTGTCTCAGCCTGTCTCCAGTAACGTCACACAGGTCTCTGCAGACTCTTTTATCTCACCCCCTCTCCTCCCAGAGCTCCCGCTTCTTTCCAGCCAGCTTCCCACACAGCCATCACTCCACACTGCGTTTGAGCTACATCCCAATTAAAATCAGCCAGACGGGCAGACAATCTCATCACTAACACCTCCTCCCTCCCGTCCTCCGTAGCTCTGCTCGTTAGTCAATCTCCTTTTCCCAACATTCAAGCCTTCACTTTCAGGCTTTTAATTGCCATGTGACGAATAGTTGCTATGGAGTTGCACTAGTGATTAAGCCCTGAAGAGCATAATTACAACTCAAAGCTCACCTTTCTCCTCCTGCATGCTCACCCCGCCTCCCGCCCCCTGTCCACTGCACCGTGGATGATTTGGAGCAGCGTTTAGTCGCTGCCCTGTCATTATGGCTGGGTATGGTAGCCCTCTCAGCTCAGGGAAGAACGAGGTAGAAACTCTTTGTTTGCACCCTGTCTGGATGCAGAAGATTTTATACACAATAAAATGTGCCTCCAGAGTTGAAGCATTACAACACTCATTCTCAAATGCTTAAAGTAATATGAAATCCAACTAATACACTCCATAGTCTGCTTTTTAGATTTATTTATTTATTTTCTTTCTGAGAGAGATATGAAAAGATCTATATGACTTTCCTGTCAGTGTATGAGGTACAGAGCTGAGGCCTGTACTACGAATCCAGTTCAACATATGTTTGAGTTATCTGGCTTAACTAACCCAAAACAAACACGATCTCGCTAAGCGGTCCTACGACGCTGGTTATCAACTCGGTAACTCAAGCCAGGGTTTCTCCCCCCCCGGCTGAGAGCGCGTTCACGTGAAAGGGGCGGGGTTGGCAACATTTGACCAATCACAAACATGGCCAAGCATACTGACAGCGCAGTGCCATACTTCATGAATCAAAAGTAAACTATCACGTTAGACAAATATGAAGAAGTTAAACTTTAAACATCCATGACTTAAACACTTAATCCAGTATAAAAGCCACAAAGCTGCCCCTGCAAGGTGAATACAGAACAGCTGGTAAAAAAAATGCATACATTAACAGTTTTATGATATCACTGCCCCCCGCCTAAGACATGAGTGGATCTGACTTTAATTACATTTGACTTGAGTGTTTCGTCAACTTAATGTGTTCCTTAAAATAATACTTCTGCATGCAGTATGTGACACTAAGTGTTGCACGGCCAGATACAGCTCAAGAAGCTGACTCAGATAAGGCAATATATGATACATTATGATGTGATATGATGTGATATGAATGATAATGGGACACACATCGACGTCTGCACTACGTAATGTTACTCTGATCCGGTTACTTATGTTGTGGCAGATATTTAAATAAGCTTTCTTAACGCTAATGTTATAATAGTCAGATTGCTCTGAAGGTGGGAGGTGATATTCTATAAATGTTCACGTTCAAACAGTCAGTTGATTTTTGCCGGCCGTCTTTCCTGCAACGGCAGTTTTTCTGTATTTCCTTTCTCCTGTAATATGAATTGATCTCTTTAAACTACGCACACTGAGCTCTGATTGGTCAGCAGGCGGTGCTTTCACTGACTTGATCTCTTATCTGGAGCAGGTTTGCCGTTCAGCATAAGTTACCGTGGAGATCTACCTCGGTAAGAAGTGAACCAGCGTCGTAGGACCGGAAACCCAGAATTTACCCTGAAGTTACCTCGCTAAGCGAAAATCCGGCTTCGTAGTACAGGCCTCTGGAGTCACAATGTGTTTAGCCTAGCTTAATAAAAACACTGGCAGCAGGGGAAACAGCTAATCCTTTAAAAATATACCCCCTAAAGCTTATAATGAATACACTGTACCCCACTTTTTAAATAAAACATAAACAGTCAAATGTGCTGCAACTTAATCTGGGCGAATAGCTTCAGATTGTTTTTTAAATTTGTTATTCGGTCTGATCAAACACAAGATATAAGATGCTCATTAGGGAACTTTAAAGGATTTAGCAGACTTCTGTTCTCCCTGCTTGGCGTCTGAATGCTAAGCTAGTCTTCCTCCTCAAACTCTAAACTAAAGTAGAATTTGCGTAATTTTGTGAATCAGTCAGCTGAATTGACATTACAGTCAGGCAGGCAGGTTTCACTTAATGTTCTTGTTTCTTCTTCTTTTTTACACTCAAATCATTTGGGTTAAATCTTTAATTTTCACCCTTTCATCAGCAGGGCAGCCAATCAGCCGGGCCCACACTGTTTTCTTCTCTTTCAGTGCACCCAAATGCACTTTTCATCTGCTCTAAGATGTATAATAAATGTTCCTTTCATGTTAATGAGGGGATAATGAAGTCCCTCAATAGCACAACTGAAAAGCGCTGCACTCCTTTAATGAAGGCTTTAAGTTGGCATATTTGATTTGTCTAATTTATTCTTCAGAGATTTTCTATTTGAAGATTTAATATTGAAAAGATCGACTTGAAAGGGAAAAATGCAGGGCTTTTAGAGGAGGAGTAATTCTGAATGGGCAATAGGCATTGATCGGCCTTGCTGAATTGTCTCTGTGATAACTACATTGGAGGTACTGTAAAAGGCAGCCTCCTGCAGAGAGCCTTTCAGACTCATTAGTGCCTAGTTCCACCATGTTTCCAGAGACAGCAGCAGAGACACCTGAGGAGAGCAGGCAAGCTTTAGCTCTGCAGCTCCTCCTTTAACATATTTATAGTTGTTTTTCTTCTAACATGAACATAAACATAAAAAACAAGAAGATACAGGATAATGGCTGTTAATGGGCTTTTAAGCACAGCGTGCTAGAATAATTTACTCCGTCCATATAAGAAGAATTTGATATGATAGTTGGTCTAAAATCAACAAATATTGAGATCCACTGTTTTCACTAGTCAGAATACCTTTATTCATCCCACAGAGGGGACATTTAGAAGGCCTCTGCATTTTACCCATCCTAGTTTCAGGGTTGTGATCATGTACGGCCCCCGGGGAGCAGTGTAGGGAACGGTGCCTTGCTCAGGGACACCATTGTAGCACTTGGACTTTCCGGGACCTTCTAGTTCCAAAGCCAAGTCCCCAGACTTTGCCCAGTCCATTTGTTTCCACCTTTTTGGAAATCATGACGAATTCTTGCAGTTCCTTGTCACGAGTTGTCACTTTAAAGGCTCACATACACCTGCATGGCACATACAAAACATAAACAATTGCTGAACCAACTTAAAGTGTAAATACAGCTGAAACAATTAGGCAATTATTGTTTTAGTTGTGTAATTAACCAAAAGTACAGACTCTGGGGGTTTTCTTCCTTAAATGTGAGGATGTGTGCTCCTCCCTGAATCACAGCTCAGTATTCTGATTACTTATGATATTTATTCCCTCTCCCCAGCTATGAGGCTGTGTACAGAAGAGTGCCGTGTGCTGGGTCACTCAGATCAGTGCTGGATGCCCCCCCTGGCCTCCCCCGCCTCGTCCTCTGACTACCGCAGCAACCTCTACATCCCAGGGGAAGAATCCCACCAAGCATGTGATCCCTCCCAGGAAAAGAGCCCGCAGCCCTGCACCGACACCAGCCCCAACCGTAACCAAAGCTTCTCCACCTTCGGCAAGGACTTGGGGGGTGAGGAAGACAGAGAAGAGGTGGAGGGGGGGGCTTGTGTGGGCGAGGCCGGAGATGAAGACTTGTGTGGGACCACCTCTCTGCTGTCGGAGATGAGCAGTGTGTTCCAGCGGCTGTTACCCCAGGGGCTGGATTCCTACATCCAGGTCAACGAGAATCAGAAGGGGACTGGTCTCAGCGGGGTGGGGGTACCGATGACTGGATCTTTAGACCGCAGGAGGGGCCATCTTCCTGGCAAGCCCAACCCCTCCGTCCACCAGCAGGGCGTAGCAGCCTGGGCCGCCAACACCCACTTCCAGAACCCGGGCAGCAGCATTGGGCCATCCGGCCCCCACCAGGGGGGAAGCTACCACACCCTCAAACCCAGCACCAAGCTCAGCTCCCAGAGTGGCCACAAGGGCACACAGGCCCCGAAAAACAGCCCCCAGAACAGTGGCCACACACCCAAACCCCATAGCAGCCCCCTCCTCACGGCACTGGCCAGCCCCACTCTGGTGCACCCCTCACCCGCCCCGGTGGCGGTGGCGCTCTGCCCCTCCTCCAAATGGCTCCCGGCCATGGAGGAGATCCCGGAGAACTACGAGGAGGACGACTTCGACTCGGGGCGCGGCCCCCTGCAGGGCAGACGCTGCGACAGCAGGCACGAGCTGGTGGACGCCAGCGAGCTGGTGGCAGAGATCAACAAACTCCTGCAGGACGTCCGGCAGAGCTAGACTTCCTGTTTCATTCTCATCCTCTTTATTTATTCACCACCCACGTCTGCTTTCTTTACTTCAGATTGAAAGTGAGGGGCAGTGAGGTGGCAAAAGATGGACAGAAAAAATACCTGCAATTGTCGTTAAAGTTTTAACATTTCTAATGTAATAACTGTGTTTTGTGAAGGCTAATTATCCCAAAAATGGTTTGTAATTGCTGGTTTGGTACACAATGTACACTATGTGACTGTATTTATCTTTGTATTTTAAAAATACATTTGTATACTTATATTTATAAAAAAAAGTGTATATAAACTTAACATAAAATTCTATTTTTATATTTTTAATGCATGTTGATTACAAAAACGTTGAATCAAGACTTTGACATGCAATTTACATTCTACATATTTTAATTGTCTTTTGTATTGTGGTTCTTTTTTATTTATCACTATGATGTGTATACATGAATATATTAATGAATTAATGGACATGTGTCTGTGGATTATTCTGGGGATGGGGACAGTACACAAATAAAACACAAACATTACTCGCGTCTGACTGTGGGTCATATTTTCCTGCGGCACAGGGAGGTTTAACAGTATTTCATGTATTGGATTACCAAAAAGAAAAAGGTTTACCCTTTGGTATCATGATCTTACATGAACAAAAGTTCACTCTAAAAGGAGGTAAATTGGGTCTTCATGGATTGTCTCATGTAAACGGAGGTTAGAATGATTCTACACTGTCAGAGAACTTTATTTGGGTCTTTCTTTAGGCATCAAACCCACAAAATGTAACAACAATAATTTATATTAGAAAGACAGGCTGCAACATGCAACAACCAAGTGAAAAGGAGTTAACATTAAGAGGAAATGAGTGGCTCACAACATACTTTTAATGGAGGGATCTCATTCCACTGTGTGCATAAGTGTCTGTGTCTCCTGATCACACATACGTATACAGTAAGACCTGATAGTTGTTCCAAAGTGTGGGACTGAAACCTCTGTGAGTCAGATTTGAGTTTCTGTCTGAGGATCTGAGAGCTGATGCTGAAATGATTACATTTAAACCAAAAAACAATTATTTCAAGCTGGCCTTTGATTAAGAATGATTTATAAGTATATTTATTAAATTGTACTAATTTTGTATAATTTATCTAACTTTGAAAATGATATCCTATGTTATTAGTTTTGTGCCATGCATTTTGACTATATTACTGTTTATCATAGCTTTTAATTTAATATTGTGTTTCTATCTAAAATATTTCTATCAATATAATGTCTCATGTGCACGTGTTTCACTTTTTCTATCTTACGTTCTGCTAATCAGTCTCATGTGAAGCACTGAACTGCACTAACCTGTGTACAGTGGTATAAAGTAACTACATAGATTTACTAAAGTACTGTACTTAAGTACAATTTTGAGGGGCTTGTACTTTACTTGAGTATTTCAATTTTATGATATTTGTAATTTTACTCCACTTCAAGTCAGAGGTAAATGGTTTACTTTTACTCCACTACATCTATTTAATACCTTTAGTTACTTTACAGATGTGGATGAATGATGTGAAATATAATCAAGTGTTAAATCCGACTTTAGTTCCACCTGGAGTAAATCCACAAGCTACCCTGCAGTAT
>NW_011336874.1:0-4209 GCF_000735185.1 Notothenia coriiceps
CAGTAACTGGTGTACTGACCATGGCATTACTGTCCTCGATTGGCCTGCAAATTCCCCTGACCTGAACCCCATAGAGAATATGTGGGGTATTGTGAAGAAGAAGCTGAAAGACACCAGACCCAACAATGCTAATGAGCTAAAGGCCGCTATTGAAGCATCCTGGGCATCCATAACACCTCAGCAATGCCACAGGCTGATTGCCTCCATGCCACGCCGCATTGATGCAGTAATCCGTGCAAAAGGATTCCCAACCAAGTACTGAGTGCATTAATGGACATTTTCAAATGTTTGATTGTGTTTTGCTGTTATAAATCTTTTTTTTTTACTTGGTCTGAGGAACTATTCTAATTTTTTGAGATAGGATTTTTGAGTTTTCTTAAGCTGTATGCCATAATCAGCAATATTAAAATAATAAAAGGCTTGCAATATTTCAGTTGATTTGTAATGAATCCAGAATGTATGACATTTTTGTTTTTTTAATTGCATTACAGAAAATAAAGAACTTTATCACAATATTCTAATTTTCTGAGACAGTCCTGTATGTGGCTAATGTTCGGTGTGATGATTTTTAGAAGTCTAATTTAGCCACTTGTTAGCAATCGCCACTTTTATGAAATGTACTGTAAAAGCTTTTTGCTGAAGTATTTTATGTCGTAAAACAAAACGTATAAATCTCATAATCTAATCAAAAACGAATTCAAAGATAATTGAATTTAAAACTAGGGAGCGTAGAAATGATAAAATGCGAACTCATTCCTGGTTTCAGGACTCATTCCCTCAACACTCTGTGATTGTTGATATGCATCCAGCTCATGCCCCTCTAAGTTACCATAAGAGTGCATTTAGAGCTGTCCTTTTTTATAGCCTTTGGCCTTTTCCTCCAGCATCCTGAGGTATGATGGCCTTTCAGTGTGGCTCCGTACCAACATACCAGCCTCTGTGAGCTTCTGGCAGAGGAAAATGTATCAAATGTCTATGAGAATCTTCATAGCATGGCATGATATGTTGGTGGTCTTAGACATTAGGCTGCATGTTCCAACTTTGTGTGAGTGTGTTCACACATTTCATTTGCCAGATTTAAACTATACAACACTCAATACTTGGTTACACCATGATAAGAAAATATTTATAATGGGAACATACTGTACACCTCTATATGTGTGTAGCATGTTTCACGTGTTATTTGTAATGGGGGTATCATCTCTGTGACTGACTGACACATGTCTGAAAAGCGTAATCCATCAGGTGCTCAAAGCTTCCTGATAAAGGTCAAAACCTTCTGACACTGTTGAAGGACCTCAATTCAGAAGGTTCCTACAAAGTTCTTCAATTGTGAACATTTGCCTGAATGCTTCATATTCACAAATCACATAAGCATCTATTTGAAAATGCAAGGATAATTAATAACTAATGACTGCTAAAAATGATAAAAAATACAAACAAAAATGAATAAAGGAATCTAATGGATACAGCAATGAACAAATTCAGTTTTAAAGAGGGTCACCATGTATCAGAGGACATTTGTGAAAAGTATTTGGCATATTTGTACTAATTGTACCTATTCAAGATTATTGGATCAGAATAAAAAATCCCTGATAGATCAAATAATGCACCTTTTAAAGAGGCCCTATTATGCTTTTCCCTTTCCTGTAGTGTGTTCTATATGATTTTCTCTAAATGGTCTGCAAAGGCTAAAATCCCTGGAGTTTCTTTCCACCTGAAATGCCTCCGTTGGACTTCTTTGTTTACTTCCGGAATATAGTGATATCACTATGTAACACTTTGTCTCCAGCACATTGTACGTGATCTGTACGAGACCTTCAAAAATACTGGGTTCATCGTCACCATGGGATACTGGCCCTAAAAAGGTGTCAGCACCAGGTTGGCGCCATCCACAATCTACCATGAATTAGTCAGATGTCAGTTATTGTCCCCTAGAGCAGTGCTTCTCAAAGTGTGGTCCGCGGACCACTGGTGGTCCGTGAGCGCCCCCTAGTGGTCCGTGAGTATATTGGTAACATTTCATATTGGAAATAAATAAATAAATTTAAGTTTTCCGCACTCTCGCGGGAATATCTCCGCAATGGAGCGAGCTTAAGTTTCACTTTCGATTGCATGATATAGCCCAGCGCAACACCTTCATCAAACATGTTGCCACTTGTTTGTTCCATTTTCAGGCGATTTTTTATCTGTTCTAGAGAAACGATGTGTTTTTGGATATTTGTGGAGTTATGTGGTCCGCGAGTGTTTTTTTATTGGTTAAGTGGTCCTTGGTATGAAAATGTTTGAGAAACACTGCCCTAGAGCCTCAGAATGACTTTTCCTGACCTGGATATCAGAGTTATCTGTGCACATTCAAAATTGTATTTACCATATTCACTCCACTGCAGACACTTTGGTTGTTCCATTTGAATCCTTCTCAGCCAGCATATGTACAGGATTCAACCTTTAAGACAAATAAAAGGGAGGCTTATCTCATTTTCTAACCATTTCATAATAAATACAGCAAAGCAACTTGTTACAGGATAATACAGACATTATACTGTACACAACTCTCACGTGTTTATTCCCCCCCCCAGCCCCAGGGTGTCACACCACAGGGGGGCTCTCTGGCATCAGAAGAGATCCATCGTCTACAGCAGCAGAAAAGCAGTCTGCGGGCTGTGATTACCCAGATGAGGAAGGACATGGAGGGTCTCATCCATCTCCTTCCCCATCCCCAGCCACAGCCACAGCCACAGGCCTCCAATCCCCGGCCAGTCAAACGTCCAGGAGCCCCTGCCCCCCCCTCCCTCGCTCCTACAGCTGACAATCAGGTGGCCACTGGACCAACGGTGCAATTCACTGACACAGGTACGGAGAGTACTCTTTTACAGAAACATTTACAAAAACAACACATTTTTAATGAGCTTTTCTTCTCTCATTACTGTGCATACTGTGAAAAGCTACGCTGACATTTTGTATTGTTCAGCTCCAGGGGCAAGTTTAACAAAGACAGGCTTGGACGACGATTCATATCAGACTTTAGAATTAGATGAATGTCTACATCAGTCCGTTTCACAAAGATGTCTAGTTCCTGCCTATTTTAAAGTTGACACATAACACAAATAACACTTTACAAGGCTTTTCAACATAAATGTGTCTTGAGTGTGTCAAGAGTAATGTTGAAAAAAAAGGTTACGGCACGTTTTTATCTCTAATTAATATAGCACATTTCATACACAAAGGCCATTCAAAGTGCTTCACACAAAAGAAAAACTAAGTAAATAAAAGGAGAGTCATAGAAGTCATAAGTCATAAAAGAGTCATTGTCATTGTTAACACAGTAGATGCTGTGAGTTGCAGGAGCGTAATAACAAAATGTTGTTAAATATTGGTAAACAGAAAGGTTTTTAGCCTTGATGTGAAATAACTCAGATTTGGGGCAGACCTCAGATGTTATGGAAGTGTATTCCAGATTTGCGGAGCATAAAAAATGCGCATTTAGTCCTGGAAACTTGGCATGATGAGTAGGCGTGCCCCCTATGATCTGAGTGTTCTGAAACAACAGGGATATTGAAATAAATAAATACATTGAAGTTTTCCGCACTATCGCGGGAATATCTCCGCAATGGAGCGAGCCTAAGTTTCACTTTCGATTGCATGATATAGCCCAGTGCAACACCTTCGTCAAACATGTTGCCACTTGTTTGTACCATATTCTGGCCACATGTAATCTGTTCTAGAAAAACAATGTGTTTTATTTTTATTTTTCAAGAAGCGTATAAAACAACAATGGATGTATTTATCCATGCTGAAAATAGATTTAGATGTTTTAGGAGTTAGATAGAGATTATTATCTAATATATGCATCCAATGAAGCATTGCATGAAGTCTGTTGATGATCAGTGTCAGGGTTGAGTGAGGCAAGCAGGACCCAAATGCAGATAAACAGAAAATACCTTTATTTCAAGGCTACCGATACAGAGCTGAACTCTCTTCCCCGTGAACACAATCAAACTACAACACAGACAGATCGTGACAGTACCCCCCCCTCAAGGGACGGATCCCAGACGTCCCAAAAAAAGTCCAGCAGGGTGGGCGGAGGGGGTCTGGAGGACGGGTTTGGGCTGACAGCCCAGGGGCACCGATGCGTGTGGTGTCATAACGGGAATGGGAAGGCAGGGAGCTAGCATGCCCGGGGCTAGCAGGCAGGGGATAACACACCAT
>NW_011336875.1:0-8122 GCF_000735185.1 Notothenia coriiceps
GCCTTGTTCATAACCAATAAGCTAGTAGTTTGACTCTAATATGTTAATGAACAACTAGTTGATGGTGAATATGTGTACCTTAATCTAAAGTGTTACCCAAATTAAAAACGACAGAATACATGATATGTTTACTGTTGCTTGTAGATTAGGGAATTAATGATTGATCAATGCATTTATGTTGTAATGGTGGCTGCATATGAACATATGGATGTGTTGTGTCCATGTGTGGAAGAAGCAGGAATGTGTGTCAGTACGATGTGGTCGGCTCTGAAGCTATCCTCAGCCTGACCTACTGAACGGCAGGATTAAGCCACTGCATTCGGTTGGATATAAGTACTCTTCCTCACTCCCAGACACACACTCAAACACACTTACTCGCATACAAACATAACCAGCTGTCGTCCCCTCCCCCACATATCATTTGTAGCCAAATATTCAAAATGGATATACAGTCTTAAGCTTGGTTAAAAATCACCGTTCATGAGTGGTCATTTGGTCTGGGTGTTATGCGCATGTGGCAAAAGGTTAATTGTAGCTAAAGCATCATCCCACGTACAATTATAGTGATACTCACTCGCAGCTTGTGTTTAACCTAGTTTGTATTACATTTAAATAAGGGCATGTTTAAGTGTATTCAGTGATATCATCAGATCATTCATAGTATTTATTAAAACAACAACTAACTAAACTAAAACTAACTAACTAAACAATAAATGTAGACATGTGATGTTTCCAATTGTAGTACCATCATCCTGGGTTTCATGTTAATGAGAACAAAACACATTATAATGGCTTTGATATGTATTTCTTCTGAAAAGTGTAGATAATAAATCCAGAACAGTCGCGCTTGCATCCCGAACGAAATCATTATCATTTAGACTTGATTTTGGCCGCAGAATCAAATCTGTGCACAAGAAACTTTTTGAATTAAGGCCAACGCTATCATTGGAAGCAGTAATTGGTGGTACGACGCATGCAAAGTGCACGTTTGTGCGTTAATCATAAGAAACATCTTCCGGGAGCTCACTCTCACGATGCAGCGTTCATCATGAGTGGAATATTATGACAGAAACCACAGCAGTATCCATTTCAACTCTGTTTGTTCTCTACTTTGACTTTGTAGTCACTCGCGGCCGACGTGCACAGTGTACGCCTGTGTTAGTCATGTAAGCAAAGCAGCAGGCGTATGACAGTGGCCTTCTTTTTGAACGCTTCTCAGACACTTCTTGTGTGTTTGGCGGTGCAGAGAAACCGCTCCTGATGTTCCATATCAAAGAGAAGGCTGGCACACACGCTGCTTCCTGTCACAAAGTAGTGCTGTGTGGGAGCAATGCCAACATGAAAAGGGTGGTGGGAAAAGTTGAAAAATACACTTTGTTTAATTTATACTTGGCAAGAAACCATATTTCAAGGCAGCTTTTTCATTTGCTATTCTGTGTTTATGTATGTTAGTGTTGGGAAAATACTGAATGTACTCTAATATCAGAGTCCACATGATAACAAAGGTATCCCAACTGTAGCTGTGTTCATGACAGGATGTGTGATTACCTAGAAGAGCATCAGGACTGTTTGAGGCATACGATAGCTATGTGATTAACATGATGATTCAGCCTCTATGGAGATACACATAATGACTGTCATGTGTATTGCTTATGCAGGCCTTAGCTCATCTGAACTAAACATTGAATACTGCTTTGAACCGGTAGTCTCCATCTTTTGACTGTAACACTCTCTTGTACAGTATAAGCATGTCGAGGACACTATTCTGGGAACTATTTTGTCCCATGCAGCTCTGTATGCGATGACTACTTCCATTCTTGCAAGGATAATAAATACATGTATCCTGATATTGAAGATCAAGCCGGTGACGAGTGATATTTTTCTAACAGTTAGAAATGGGTCTTTGCATAGCTCTAACAAAATGTTTCATGTGTTGCTTTCCTCCTCCACAGAAACAGACATGTAGGGCGGAGGGACTCTGCGTTACTGCTCTGAGCTGTGGAGCTGCCAGAGACTGGAGAGTGGGATTAGACTTGCATGATTGCTTTTCCTGTACACAAACACACACCTTAAGTGTGTAGACTTGCTCATTTCCATCCCAATCCTATTTGAAAGTCATGCGGTAATGAGGAAAAATAATATCCATTATGCACAGTCCATGTGCTGTATCTCGGAATTAGCTACTGAGAAATTGTAGAAATGGAAAAAAAAAGAAGCAGAGTACATCTGTTGTCCTTGTCAAGGTAACCACACTTTGACTATGTTCACATTAACCGTACCTTAATATGGTTCACTATAGTTTGAGTAGAACATTTGTAGAATTGAGGCAAAGGGTTTACTGAATGCCAATGCAACTTCTGTCCAATATTAGTAATTTTCTTCACAAATACCTCAAATCGGTAACTGTAGACTCAGACACAATAATACCAAACAATAGAACTACATTAAGTAAGTCTTCACAAAAGTTAAGTAGTCCATGACCTACGTTTCACCCCGGACTAGAAGAAGGTTAAGGAGTCAATTTGGATGGAGCGCATTGACCCGTTGTTATCGACCGCCACTGCCGGTTCCCCCCCATCACTGTGACCACCTGAAAGGGTTTTACTCATTCTCTCACCCTCTCTAGCTGTCCACCCTTCTGTGCCCTCCATCTTTTGAGCCACCCACAGCCCCAGTCTAATCCCCCAGCAGGCCCACTCTCCCTGGGACAGGATTAGAGACCTTTCTCCTCCTACTTGGCTCAGGGCTATTTCTCTGCGTGTGTGTGTGTGTTTCCTTGTGTCGGTGTGTTTGCAGGAGTATGTGTGTAGAGGCACACAAGATATAAATGGACAATGAGCAAGAGCTACAAGGAGGTAGGAATGAATTGGATAGGAAAGACACCGAGGGGAGAAAGAGAGAGGTAGAAGTGCAGAGGTATAAATCACCGGAGTACAATGTGGCAGACGAAGGACAAAAACGTCTCCTGTGACTCTCTGGGGGACAGACTGAAGGACCCTGGTGGGGTGGGGGGGNGGGGGGGGGGGGGGGGGGGATACCATGAGGCAGTGGAGAAACTCAGTATAGTGAACTGTGACGTCAAATCACAGTCAGAAGATGTCATTTTAAAAATATGGTAGGAATAAATTAACCGCCCACAACCTGTAGAGCGAAAAAGCCTAAGGTTGGACACACTTGATTTCCGTTTTGGTTTTTAATTAGTATTAAGATAATGTAATACAAAAATGTTTATGCTAAACATGTATACATAGGATTGTTGTAAACTTGAAGAAACCTGATATTGGTGTGTGAAAAACAAATTGAAGTTAGGAAGAAGAACATAGTGAACCAAAAGTGAAGTGAGCACAAGGTTCAGTGAGGTTTCTAGGAGTGTGAACTAAGTGACACTTTGGATGACAGTTTGGGTAAAGGCTGTCTGTGGTCTAAGTGTTGGAGGAGAGACAGGTGATGAGAGAGAACGTGAGTCGCTTCATCAGGGTACATTCACAATGAAACAACTTGATGTAATCCTGATTTGCTAAACAAACTATGCAAGAACATTGTGTTGTTCATTGTCAAGTGCTTTTCTTTTTTTAATATTTCTAAGAATTCTCTCTAACCTCAGAAAGTCCTGAAGCAAAAAAAAAGTTTGAACAATTGTCAAGTCAAGTCAATGACAGACAGGTCACATAGAGAGGAGAAGACGTTTGAGCCGTTTGAAGACGTAAAGTGCTAAGATGTGGCCGGACTGACAACGACCTGTTACAGTAATTCTGTTTGGATGATTGATAAGGCCTGAATTATGATCTTTGAATCAGCCATGGGTACAGAATAAACATTTGACCTACTGTATGTTACGTAGGAAAAGAACAGACAATATTTGTCCAAGATTTAAACTATACCCGAGCCAATGATCAATGATACGTATTGTATGAAAAGTGTAAATTATTGTGTCTCTAGTCGAAGCGAGTGATGCCAAAGTTTCTCTTTAAGTTACAGAATCATTTTTATTTTGTAAATGTTTGTTGCACATTGAAAAAGACAAATAAATAAAGTATGCCACTTCAGTGATTGCTATCAGACTTTGACTTATTTCCTCATCAAAGACATCCCTGCTTTACTGTATGCAACCAGTTTAAAGAGTATTACAATAGCTCACAAGCAGCTGATAAATATAAAAGCATAATAATATACGTGGAAAAGGCTGGTGTTGCTCTTGTCCATTGTGACGTGGCACCTGATTACATTCTAACAACTGTGCCAAGAAAACGTTGTCCCTTAAAATCATGTCCACTGAGGGCTGAGTCCTTTATTATGCCAACAATGATTAACATTGATCTTTACCTTTAAGCAAACAACGAGATGCCAGGACATGTCTCCTGCGACAGACATGCCCTCTCACAGTGATGTTAAAACACTCTCTGTAGTGTAACAACAATCCCTTTATGACTTGTAGTAACACCTCACACACAGATCCACACTGAGCTGTGCAGTGCAGTGCTTCATGCAATATACATTAACTTGGCACAAAGACATAACTGGAAACACTGGGCGGGGGGGTGGGGGGTTGTACTGTATAGCAGATGCTCGCTTGTTATCTCAAGTGAACAATCATTTATTATATAAAGGCAAGAAAATAGAATAAATTCCTAATTTTCAAGTTGAATTTAGAGAAGCACAAATAATAGTCACAGAAATAATCTGTCTTCTTGCATGTGTTTGCAGTTGATATGCGTCTGCTCCTGGCATCAGATCAACACATGCCTGAGGATATTATTATTTTGACATGTGTACGTTTACGTAGTCTCTCTTTTTCCCCTCTCTCTTCCCGTCTCCCTCCATGCTTTTACATTACTCAGTACTGCATTATCTTCCCCCCTCCCCCTCTCTGTCTCCATCCCTCTCTTAATGTATGTGAAGCCACAGTACCTGAGTCAGCAGTCTGTGCTCCCTCTGAGTGAAACTCTCTTGTCTCATATTGTTGGATCTGTTACAGGAAGTGTATGCCGGTCAATACGCTGTCCTGAGTTATCATGTTTCGGATAATGTTGTACAAACCCAACCCTGCCTTGTTTTATCCCATCATAACAGCCTTTGTGTCCGGGGTTTCTCTTCCTCTCTCACTGACCTGAGGATAGTCATGAAAGTAGATTTATTTTTGGATGATCATGCTAACACACATGTTTCCAGGATTCTGCATGTCCTGTTGAGAGCACAGGTTTCACTGTTGCCGTCCAACTGTGTGTTGTAATTGCTGGCCTCATGCTCCGCTCTTCTAGCCAGAGTCCTGATCAAGTCATTTCAGGCAGCGCCACACATATTGCTAACATGTTGGGATCTGCAGCCGACTCATTAGAAGGTTTTTTTGGTGGTTTAAGCAGGATTTCACCGAGAATAAAGTGTTGAATGCTGATGCAGTTGCTCCTCAGCCTTCCAGGATATGAGTTTTTACTTTAAACACATATGCAATGGCAGAAAGACAGATCAAAGAAATAATGTGAAGGGAGAGGCCAATATGCCACTTACTGTATTTATACGATAGGGCTTCCCTCAAATCATTCTTAAAAGGTAGCAAAACCAGACTAATAAATGCAACATGTTTTGCAAAAAAACTAAAATATCAAACAAAAATCCACATATATATAGAGTTAGCAATAAAAGGAAGAATTGGACATAATCAAGAATTAAAAATACATCATGAAGCTTCGTACTATTTATTATACTGAAGAAAAATTAATCATCGTAGCTCAACATAGTGCAACTTTTTTCTGTCAACGGTGACACATATATTTCAAATTCTTACCTACTACTGCTTAGCTGTCATATCATCCCCAAGAGAATCTATTTATAAATATATATGGTATACTATGTGTTATTCAACTTAGTCTAACTGTACTGCTCTGACTGCAAGGACGAATAATAGGCAAACCAAATGATGTAGACGCCATTGGAGTTTTTTCTTTCCCTTGAAGAATTTGTTATTATTTGTCTTGCCTATTGTTCCTTTGAGCCAGTTTCTTCAACAATTGGTACCAGTCATTTAGAGACGCATGTGGACAAAAACAACACAGACAGAGCTGTGCTAATGAAAGGAGGAAAGACTGAAGCTCGGTCACACAAACTTTAATATTGTACTGGTCTTTCTTCCTCTCATTTTATCAGAGCTGTCTGCAAAAATATTATCGTCATTATCATATAAAGTGCTTCCATCTTTCTGCTCTTTGTGTGGGCAGACCTGCACAGATAATCCTGGCAGAAAGAGGGATGGGAAGCCAAGATTGAAAGAGTTTCTACTTGACCTCTAGGCCCTAACTTCATGCTTTAACTTTGACAAAGTATGACCTTTCACACACAAGAACATACAGACATTAGCACACAGTCAACACCCGTCGAAAACTTGAGCAAACACTTTAATACGGACTGTGCAGAAAAAAGTGTGTGCATTTTCTTTTCCCAATTTGGCCATTTAGTGTGCACTTTTGCACGTGCTATTAACTTTTAATGCAAGTTTGCAAATTGTGTGCGTGTGCAGAAAGCCGTGTTATAAACCCACTAAGGGAATGTTTAATTGGTCAAGACGAGTGTCGAAACGACCCGTTTGACCCGTCAGAGTTCAGATATCAACCGTCTGGACCATCAGATTTCAGCCTCAGAGGCCAGTGGGCAAAGGGCCAAAAGGTTCTCACCCCAGAAAGAGAAATGTGCCACTTGGAAATGGGCTGAATCTGGAAATAAGGTCTGTGGTTGACACAAATTGAAGAGACGGATCACATTTTGTTCTGCGACATTAAATCCATCGGCAGTGACCCCCACTGGTGAGTTTTGAAGAGTTGACGTGTCTGAAAAACGATGGTTGTTACCAAGTGGCTGAATAGGACTACAGAAGTTGTCGAGGCCGTTGTACGTCATTACACCGAACACGTAAACACTGCCTCTAAGTTTGTTTGCCCTGTTCTGCTTGAAAGCAAGTAGCTGCCTCCTGCAAACTGTTCAAACAAAAGCTTCAACTTGCACCATTTGGAATCTGTATGTTTGAATATGGATCTTAAGTTGGCGTGACGTTGAAGCAGCGACCCTGCTGTAGTTAGTTTATAGCATAACGTTAGCATTTTGCTTCTGGCGACTAGATTTATGATTAGAAAATTCTAAAAGTAGGGTTGACATGTGGAGATTATCCGGCTGAACAAAACGTGATCCGTCTCTTAAATGTGTCTCAACCACAGCCCTTATTTCCAGCTATTTTCCAAAATCCTACGGAGAAATTGCATTGCTTTTTGTCGAAGGAACCGGAAGGAGTTTACTTCCGGGTTTTAGGACGCGTCACTGCGGTTCTCTATAGGACAAAGAGAAAAGCTGCACTTACTCAGAAGGAGTGTGTGAATACTTGAGAGTTAGAAGAGAAACATACCTATACAGAGACGCACAGAAAATCAGCAGAACATTGAGTAAGTTATTCATCTTTATTATTGTATGTTTTGACTGGTGTTCACATCAGGAGGGTTTCATAATAAAGAGGGGTAAGTTCATGCTGAAATGAAATGTGAAGCATGTGCTGTGGGCGGCACAAAAACACCATCACATAATCGCTGAAGGTCTCATTAGGAACTCTTTTCTTCTACACCCACAAAGCAACCAGCAAGGTTAAACTGAGCTCAATTGAACGTGCATGTGTACATTTCTCTACAGAATATCAGAAACAGCACGTCAGCTCATTAGCTACACTGTTTTGATTCCTAAGAGCCGGTGGTACATAACGTTTCTTCTGACTCTTATTATTTTCTGTATGTGCATTACATTAACATAGTGTAGATTAATGGATGAGCATAACATGAAACAACACATTAGCGCTTCTGGAATGTGAATAGATACTCTTAAATGCAAACAAAACACTTTTCATATCCTGCCTGTAACTGAAGAAACAGATGATTTGTTAACCCATGGATATAACATGGATGATAATGATAATCAGGGCCTTAAAGCAGCAAATAAACTAGATGTGTTCATGATATTGACAGGTTATAGCTAGCAGGTAAAGACACAACCTACGCACGTCGTTATTTTTAGCCCCATCTTTTTCATTCTGTCAATCCTGAAATCAATTCTGCTGCTGTGAGTCAAGCATCACCTTTGAAACATGGAAATA
>NW_011336876.1:0-1606 GCF_000735185.1 Notothenia coriiceps
TCCTGTTGACTTCGGGTCAAATCTGACCAATTTACTACTTTCTTCAATCTAACTTTTTAGTTTTACATTCGATTGCATTAAGGCTTCATGATATCCTTCGGAGTAGACATTGGAACATATACAATTGCTGATCACCACTTTCATTGGATTTTGGATGATTTAGTCAACTTTGTAACACCCATGGTGTTCCCGGTCAAAAAATGACCGCCATAAAGAAAAGGAATTAGTAACCATCCGGACACACACACACACACACACACACACACACACACACACACACACACACACACACACACACACACACACACACACACACACACACACACACACACACACACACACACACACACACACAGAACAATTTGACACATTACCTGTTCTTATGTGCCCAATCCCCCCACATGGATCACACCTGGCACACGCAATACATGTTCAGTATCTATTCTTTGTATATTTACTGCAGTTTTTCATAGTCTGATACGATATGAACAGTTTGAAAGGATGTTAAATGCCCGCTGGTCCACATACTAAGATGGGGGTAAATGCAGAATCTGTGTGACAAGTAAGAGTGGAATCAATTTGAATAATCCATTTTAATATAAATTAGTAAAGTCGAAGATATCAAAGAAAACCATAGAATTCCCACGACTAAGTAGCTGGAACCAGTGAGTGTTGCATGAAAAATTCATTAAAACGATTAATTAAGGATCAAAATAGCTGCAGATAAATGCACTATGCATCTTACTGTATATCTAATTGGACATCATGGCCTTTCCACCAATGGATCAGAAATCAAATTGCATAATGAAGATGTTGTAGTGGACACTGAGCTCCTCTCCCCTCTGACCTGGAGTGCGGCACACTGCTCATAATCTCCCAGCATCCTCCTGGGTGGAGCTGGAGGTCAGACAAGAGAGGCATCTTAAACAACTGCTGACCTTATACTCATCTGGACCAGAGAGCGGGAAAATGCACAGGAAGCTGCTCCGACTCCTGCGTCTTATCTGACATCTGTGCCGCGACCCTCTCCCGCCAAACAGTGACACCAAACTGTGAAAACACCGCAAAGCCCCCGATGCTCACTCACTTCCAAATCTAGGGCAACACAAAACACACAGCAGCGGCAGATTTAAAAATAAAAGATTAAATACTTGGGAGGAAAAAAGAACTGAAAATGTGTCCCTCTGTCATGTGGAGTAACACGCAGAGAAACAATTCTCTCTGAATTTAAAACTCGGCACGCCATCGATAAACCCACAATCTACTTCTAGTTTTTAAAGCTGCTCTTGTTTTACATACAGAGACTTAGTGTAAGATTAAAATATGGTTGAGCATTGAATTGGACACACACACACACACACACACACACACACACACACACACACACACACACACACACACACACACAACACACACACACACACACACACACACACACACACACACACACACACACACACACACACACCACACACAAATCAAGATGACTGAGAAAGAAGATTCAGGGGAGAAACTGATTTAAATGGAAAAGGGTTAGCTACAATTAAAAACACAGCAAAGAAGAGCTGGAGGGAGTAGTGAGGGGATGCACATGCCTCCTCAGCAT
>NW_011336877.1:0-2163 GCF_000735185.1 Notothenia coriiceps
CGCAATATCGGACTCAGAAGAACGAGGGGGGAAGTCCCCTACGTCACTACAGCTCCCAGAGAGGAGGAGCGAACAGCCAGCAAGCGGGAAATACGAATACTTGTGGGGTCTCTTCTGCACGGCCGATCGTTGCGAGAAGAAGCTGCAGCTTTTCTCTCCTCTGACTGAACAATATTCTGCTTGTAACATACCCGCGCCTTTTTTAATTAAAGTACCCAATTGAACCTTCTCAGAGACTCCATTTAGTCTCCTTTTTAAAGCTTCTCTCCTGGACGCGAGAATAACGATCACAGTTTACAAACTGTTGTACGCTTTCAAACACTCTTGTAGTTTATTTATTTTTTAACCAGTTGTTCTATATTCACCTTGCAGGTGCAACTATGTGGATTGTATCCTGGATTATATGTTTGAGTCATGAATGTTTAAAGTTCATGTTTGTCGAATATTAGTTTACTTTTCATTAATGAAGTATGACACTGCGCTGTCAGTACACTTGTCATTGTTTGTGATTGGTCAAATGTTGCTAACCCCGCCCCTTTCACGTGAACGCGCTCTCAGCTGGAGAGAAACCCTGGCTTGATTTACCGAGTTGATAACCAGCGTCATAGGACCACATAGCGAGATCTCGTTTGTTAGTTTGTTGTTGTTAGTTTCTTTGTTACTCAAACATATCCAGGGTATGTTGAACTGGGTTCGAGGTACAGGGCACAGGTGGCTGCACAGCAGCGCTAATGTAAAATACACAAAAATTATATTTTTATTTTACCAGGATGCAGTGACAAAAATATTTGGGCCCCTGGATATAAGTACACTGTAAAAACAAAAACAAAACTTAAAATGTACGTACAAATTCGGGCAGCTGTGGTTGCCAGAACTTGACAATTAAAAGTATAGTAAAATACATACAAAATTACAGTTTGTTGGCATAGACCAGAGTTGCCCTGTACGTCGACCGCGGGGGCAATGCTGGTAAATCACGAGTCATTCATAAAAAACAAAATCCAGCTCCGTTAAAATAGACAAAAAAGGTTTTGATCCCTCCTCCCTTGGCCTCCCTGCCACTTAATTCAGGAGTTTACTTGATTGACAGAAAAAGCGACCTATCGCTTTCCAGTCTGTTAACCCAGAATGCAAAGCGATACAAAATCAGTGCCGGGAAAACTCAAATTAAGTTAAAGAGACAAACAAGAGACAAACAACAAAATGAGTGCGGGACCGAGCAAAAAGCTAAAAACATACCACTTCCCCAGAATCGTGATGTCACATTCAAAGATTATTTGCCTTATTTGTAAAGCAAGCGTCGCTCTGCCAAAGAAAGGTAACGTGGAGAGGCATTATCGGAGTGTTCACAAGGCATATGACAGCGACTTCCCACCGAGTAGCGAGTTGAGAAAGAGAAAGGTCATGTATTATTGCTACACAAACATTATCTCGCAGTCTTAGTGTCGCCAACTCGTTTCTAACATGCAAAAAGACAAACAAATGCGTCTATGGTCGGTGTATTTTGATCTTTCCCGTCTGTGTGCGAGGGGGCGGGGCAGTTTACACACACTCGGCTGCTACATGCAGCAACACACGGCGGGGATGGCGGAGAGACGCGCTCCAAGGTGTGGTTAAATGTTACCCGTCTTGAGGTGGACGATGCTCGTTGCCAAGAGTGTTTAGCATGTGGCGGTAACACGAGCAATTTGTCTAAACATTTAGCAAAAGTGCACCACATTCAGACGGAGGAATGCACCGGGTTCTACTGTCTTTCTAGTAGCTCTGTAGCCCCATCCACGAGTAACGTTTCCACGTCAGGTGTTATGTATGCTAGCAGCAACACACGGAGTTAACTCAATTATTCAAACATGGGTGATTTGATTAGAAGTAACAGAGTTACTCTTTATTTTGTTAAAGTTTCAGCTATTCTGTTTACATTTCTGTCATCAGATTATTTAATAAGATTTGTTAAAACATTGTTGTTTGATTTTTATTTTATTTAAATAAAAAGCAATGTTAATTTTGTTCACAATTTGATAAGTTAATTTAATAATATATGTATTTTTGAATCAAGTGTTCATCTTTATTGTCTTCATTGTTAGTTTCCACATGCCTAAAACAACCTCAAACTAAATCTAAAAGTTGATGGCTAAATAAGAGCGTTTGAGAAATTGTGCAAGG
>NW_011336878.1:0-20686 GCF_000735185.1 Notothenia coriiceps
TAAAGCAGCAGAAGAAGAAAACACACTTACAGTTCAGTGCAGCAGCAGGTCTGATGGTCCCTGTGGAAACACACACACACACACACACACACACACACACACACACACTGAGCAGCAACATTGAAAGGCTTTGTCAAAAAGCTGGGGAAAGGACACAAACCAGATGTAATGAATGAAGGTCTGCTATTTGCCTTGAGAGCCTGACAATCGCTCACCTCGCTGACAAACTTGTTGATCTTTCGTGCGTTCTTCAGAGCCAAATTATCTTCGGACGTCAGGCTGTGGAAGTGCGAGGTGCCCTTCATCTTGTCCAAGTCCTTCTTGTATTTTAGCTGCAAAGGGATGAAGGATGATTGAGTGCATATAGGAGGAGATTGTGTAATGCTTCTGTAGGACCAGGAGATTAGCGATGCACACACATGCACACATGCAAATTTAGTCTGTGAGGAGAGTTTGAAGAATGACAACATGCGGAGGGTTTGTCATTGTGTTCCCTCATCAATTCTGCCCATGGTGACAAGGCCATGTGATGAATGAAGCTGAAGCCCTTACACTCTACACTCTGTTATGTTTTGACAGGAGTTTTGAAGCATTTGACACGGTTACACAATAGACACACGGGCTCCTTTTCTAAGACAGGCCAACCTTCAAACTACTTTAGACTCAAGAGTAAATTCTCAAGAAGAGCTCCCTCTATATATATACACCAATACACCAATATGGAATTTACAGTGGTTACAAGAACGGCACTAAGTTTGTTTATTCTGGAAATGAATGTTGCTGACTGTCAGGTTGATACTCACATTGCTGGCATTTTCTTGAGCCTTCTTTGCAAGGTGATACCCAGGAGTGATCATGGCGGGGAAACTTCCTTTCCCTCGCTGCTGCTCATACTGCTCAGTATAGGCAATCTGCAAACAGAGAATAAAGGATTTGTAATTTGAAACATTTCGGAGTTATACAAATAAGTCACAAAGCACTGTACAGTATTTCATACAGGTTTTTGATGGGTTGAAAATAAATCACACGGGTTAAGGTGTCAATAATGTTGACAAATCATTGTGGGCCTGAATACCAAACTATGAAAACCTTAACAATAAAAACATGTGTCAAGGTGGCTTGGAGCTCTAAAATACACATCCTGCTTCCTCTCATTTTGATTTATCTACTGACATCTGTTTCTCTCCCTACAGTATATTTTATGTTATTTACAGTCATCTACTAATTTAAAACAAAAAGGGCAAATAAAGAACTTTAAACATTTGTTCTTAAAATATACTTTACATTACATTAAATGAATAAAACAGTTATTTCCTTACCTGGCTGAAATTCCCTGCATTTTCCCTGGCGTGGACTGCTTCAGCCATGGCCACCTCAGAGCTGGCTTTACCCTTCATCTCCTGTTCATACGCCTGACGGTATTTGATCTGGTAGGACATGAAATCCATTAGTAACACATGATCAGGGGTCTGCCACAGTGGTTGCGTACAAGTGTATACATTTATATTGGCTACTTACATCACTGGCCTGCTCACTGGCCTTCTTTGAAATCAAGTATCCAGGTGTAAGATGTGCAGGAAAGCTACCTTTACCTCTCTTCTGCTCATACTCTTCTGTGTAGGCATACTGAAGGAAGAAAAGCAATGATCAGTCACACAACTATCTGAATTTTAACAGTAAAAAACGTTGTGATACTGAACTGGTCTTTACAGTGAAACACTATAGGGTAGTGTATCATTATGTCTAATACGAGGCTTGAAGCTTACATCGCTAACAATTTGTCCTTGTGTTTTGGCCAGTAACACCTCTGGGGGGTCAACAAAAGTGGTGTACTTTGAAACTCTCTCCTCGTGTCCTTTTTTATATTCCAGCTGCAAAACAAGAAAACAAAGACATTGATTTGGCTCATTATAAAGTCAAAGTAACCACTGACAGACACTGAGAACAAACCAAAAAACATCATTATTAGCAAAGAAGTTCACTTACGCTACTGGCCAGAGTATTGGCTGTCTTAGCAGCCTGGTAACCAGGTGTTATCATGGCAGGGAAGCTGCCTTTCCCTTTGGACTCCTCATATTCCTCTGTGTACTTCACCTGCCAAATAAGCATACAAATCAATCATGGCACTTGACTTATATTGATTCAAACTTGAGTTTAATTGTATTAGACTTTTACGCAATCCCATTTATTCAATGAAAGACACACAACATATTTAAGTTGAATTATATAAGCGGGGATAAAAGGTATACTCACATCACTACTGGACTGTTGGGCCTGAGACATTGTTACTATCTCCTGGTTGGTCACCTGGCCTGAGTACCACATCTGCTGCTGGGAGAACTCAGACTCAGACTGGAAGGCCTGCTTAGAAAACGAGGACAGACCTGATTATTTCCAGCAATTCATAAGACAAATAGTAATTTACCTTTAATGGCTATTTTAAAAATCAGGCATCAAATGTTGTCTACTTTGTTGATGCCTAACTTAGTCTCTGTGAGGTGAAAAAGTTGCAATTTACTTAAATGCATATAAATCAAATCCTAAACCAAATAGCAGTGAAGATAATGTTTTAACAGCATCAGCCAATACAAATGAGCTACATGAATTCTATAATCATACAGTTTCCAACATTTCCATTTTCTTACATCTTAATATTGATTATTTGAAATAAGATATTGGATTGCTGCACACAATAACTTTGCTGTTTGCAAAAAAAAGTAAACTGTGCAAGGAACAAAAGATAGGTGGGTTTGTTTGCTTTATACTAAACAAAATCCTATTTCAATGATCATAATTTAGGCTGGAGTGGAGCTTCTTTTTGTTATGGCCGCTTTATCTACAGGGAGCTCACCTGGCTTGTCATCTGACTGGCTAGGCGAGCCTTCTCCAGCTCCATGGACTTCATGTCTTGGTGGAAGGTGGACATAAAGCGCTCACCATCTTCACGATACTTCAGCTACAAGTGCACAAAAATGACAAGCATTCAGCCATGGACCATCCGGCATTTTCACATGCACACATAAGAGATATTTTTACAGTAACCACTTAGGTAGCTGTATCAAATCAGCGAAAAAACTGACAGATATTAAAATTGCTTCAGATCCACAGATCCCTATATTCTTATGTTGTCAACTTTCATACCAGACAGCCTGACCCACATGCTTTATGATGAAGGGATAATATTAGTGTGCTGTTATTAATAAGTGAGATGTTCCAATCAAGAAGTTGGACCAGAGAAGATCCAGAGGGGAGTGATGCAATTCTGAGCTGTTTGCTAATGATCCTTTAGGCTGTAAAAATGTTCAAAACTAATAATAGAATAGCTTTATTGCAGGGGATACTTCTGTGGATCATCTTTTAAAGGCTCACAATGAACTTTCAATCTGAACTCAATGTTATGTTTGACATGAGCAAAATGTTACTCAATGAAAACAGGTAACTTATTCAAAAAAATAAGTTCTGCATGTTAACCAAACGTTTTTTTTTATGAGTGGACAAGGTTGAGGGTCACTCAGCAGGGTCTCAAGTCAGCCCCCAGATCAGGTATCAACAAGTTAAGTCCTTTATCTCTCTAATAGAATAAAGCAGTAGCTGATGAGCGTGCTAGCCAACTGCTAATATAAGCACAGGAGCTTTGCATGAACTCCTAGACACAGGCAAGCACACAGACAGCAACAGGTGGCAGGGCAGAGGAGAGGAAGGGATGTGTGGCTGTTTTTCTAATGAATAATTTTAGACCCCTGAAGCATAAGAAGGGCTAAGCAGAGAGGGGGTTGTCTCGCCTCTGTCACAGGAACAGAAATAACCGGAGCCGCGCTCTCCATTCCACAACGCTGCTGTCACCCGGGACTCTGAGCTGTCCACCTCTCTGTCTTTCACCCGTAAAGAGGGAATGACAACGTTTTGATCTAAAAGTAATGAATCTGCTTTAGGTCAGATCTTTAGACTTCTGATAGTTTGCAGAATAATGGATCTGGGTCATCTGTGAGGTTATCAGTTGTTTTGTGTGATGAATTGAAAAGCAGAATTGTTTATTTCCAACTTTAATGGGGAATTTTAAAACAATGTCCCCACGTAGGTATATATAGATTAAGTTGTAATGCTTGCATTTACACCAAGACAATGACCACTATGAATAGCCATCTCATGACAAACAAATGATAAATAGCATTTCACTCATGTCGAAGACAGTGACTCATGTCAGCCTGTCAACAATGCACCTTGACTCAAATCAAGGCCAAAACATTTTGTCTCAGGTTGCTGCTTGTTTGTTTGTTTGCATGTGACATCATCTTACCTCGCTGCTCGCCTTGCTTTGCTTCTTTGCATTGATGTTGACAGGGGTCTCATAGACGCTTGTGAACGTGTTGTTCCTGGGATTGTGTCTGCAGGGATGAGGTATGACAACATTGTCATTATTTAAATGACTACATTTAAACAAATGGACAACATGTTCACACCAAAATTGGGCTTAAAACACACTTTTTTAAATAATATTTTGGGATAATTTTCAAATATAAAGTTATATACATATCTATATAAGTGTTGCTGGTATTTAGTACTTACACAGAGCAGTATGGCCTCTTCTTGTGGCTGACAAAGTTTTTGGCAGTGAGCACCATCTTACAGACGTCACAGTGAAAACACGCTTTATGCCAGTTCTGACAGAGGAAAAAACAGATTATTTTAGATTTTTCTTAAAACTTTTATTATAATTTATTAATTCAGACATTAGTCTTTATTATGTGGACACAGAAAACGTTTAAACCTTGGACAAATCCTTTTTGATAAGACAATATTAATAAGATATGAGCATGGTCTTTAAACTGGACTCGCTGACTTGTTCTTAAATAGCTTTCATGTGATTGTAAAACTGTACACCTTTTGCTTTATCTTTTGAGTTTTAAAAGATTACAATTCATAGCATGAACCATTCATAGATGTTTTTCATGCTGCTATTATTGCAGTCTTTGTAGTGATCAGAATTCACTGGCACTCATATCAACACACGCTTGGATCCAGACCAAATGTTGAAGACATATTTTGATTTTAAACTGTAATTTATGAGCAGATGATTATTCCATTATATCAGCTGTTAGGCCCACTGAGCTATATGTTGTAGTTGGAGTGAAAAATTCCCTGAAATAACTTGTTCATGAAATAAATGTAAGCCGTAAGAAGCTGATTTAAAATATAATCGATACAAAAATAAGTCCAGTGACTTAAGTTTGCACTTTATATCAATGTCAATAACGACGTACACATTTAAGTATTTCCAAATAGATTTAAAAACACTAGAAACACTTTGCGTGTGTTACCTGGTCAATGCAGTTGATCTTCTCGGCTGGGTAGACCACAAACCCACACCTGGCACAGGACTGCATGGTGAAAGATTGTCCTTTTCCCAAAAAGCCTTCAGGAAAATATCAGAAAAAGCAAACTAATGAGAAATGTTGTCAACTCTTTAGTGGAGAAACTGGCAGTGACTCCCGGTCAGTCGTGGTAGTGTGTCTCCGGTGGTGGTAAACTTAGCTCTGGACTGTGAAACTTTGAAAGTGTCCCTTACTTGACACCATGTCCCACAGTGGTCCAACCCCCTTCCATGTGCCATGCTAGGAGACTGGCTGAGTCCAGCTGTCTTTTTGCGGGAAGAGAGAGAGGGACAGTAAGGTCGGATGTCACTGCATATGTGTAATGATCCTGAGTTGGAAAGCTGGTTCAACTTTGGGCATCTGGCATGACACAAAGACATAAAAACGCAATACCTTTTGTACTCATTTGACTTGAATTTGTTTAACTGTATGATGACACTCAAAAAAGGGCAGGTACAAAGTATCATGTGAAGATCTTACAAGAAGGCAATGTAGACAACTAAATAGATAACAAAGTTAAGTTATAATAAACATACACATAATCAACATTTAAATGTTTTTTATCAACCTAAGGAATAATGGTGTCTGCAGTGATGTGCACAAATCAGTGTGCCATTACTTCTTGACTTATTTTTTAACCTACCAAGATTTAAATACCCGTTATTTCCGCCCAGCTGAATGTGACATGTGTGAACTTGAATTTAAAACAACCTAAAATATCAGTTTGTGAGTGTGACAGTGTTTAATCCTAGAACTAAATACGTGGATGCATTATTCGGCAAAACTACATTTGAGTGTTTTAGTGTCTCTGAGTGCTATAATAGCCATACAATAGTGTAGGGTTATCTATGATAAATATAGATTAACTGTGTGCTGTGCTGTTAAAGGTACAATTTGACATAGGGAACACTTTGTATATTCTGCTTTTAACAGTTGTTTATCAAACATACTATTTTAAAAATGCTGTGTTTCTTTCTCCCTTCTTTGTATGATTCAATGAAATAACTTAACGTTTTAATTTCTGTGTTATGTTGTTTATAACTTAAAATGAAATGTGGGAGACCTGACTTAGGGCTGTGACGTAGTTACGCACTCAAGACACTTCACGCTGAACGTACTTTCGCTTTCTAAAGTTTCTGGAGAGGAACAGAAACCAGGCGAAAACTTTGAAGAAGAGAGAGAGAACTTTGGTGCAAAGCTAAACTGACATAGTATATAACCCAAACAAGAGGGTAAGTCCATTACAACGTGTTCATTCAGTAAAAACAGTTTTCGCTAACGAGTTGTTTGCGCTAAGCTAACGTAAATCAGAGATAAAGCTAACAAGTTGTAAGTTGACGTATTTACCTAGTGGAATAGTGTACAGTAAGTAAATAACTCAATCCATATCGTTGCAATGTGTGTTCAAACTGCAGATGGCAGCTGGAGAACCTGCTGTGGAAACTGCACTTGAAGCTGAAGATGAGGAAAGGAAACTTTCCGGAGACGAAACAGACGCCAGACCTGACCGCAGAGGAAGATTTCTGCTGTTTGGAAGGTGACTTCCTTTTCATCATTTACTGAAGCTTTATGTGAGGATGGTCACATATACAGGACTGAGATGATAGTTTGTTCCATAAGCGGTTGACTTCACTTTAACAGAAACTATATGTTGACTGTAGTTTTCAGTGTCATTATTATCC
Source organism: Notothenia coriiceps (assembly GCF_000735185.1). Lineage (NCBI taxonomy): Eukaryota > Metazoa > Chordata > Actinopteri > Perciformes > Nototheniidae > Notothenia > Notothenia coriiceps. Next base: position 7,055 of record NW_011336878.1, read on the forward strand.
CCTCTGCTCTTTGTGTATCGACATTTTTTACACACTGAAGTTAGAGCAAAACAAGTTAAGGGTTAATTTAATTTGTGGCCTGATATAAGTCTATGCTGGTCGATATTTTCAAAGGGATTCTTTCCTTTAGTTATGTTTTGTGTGACATAAAGAAGGCCTTGCTCGTCATGACAGTGTTTGACTGATGCAATCCTGTTACCCTTGGTACTCTACTGTGTTCCTGCTTAAGCCTTTTCTTTCACTTTTAATTGCTTCCCTTAATAGCAGCCTTTATGTAGTTTGTGGTTTGTCCTTTTGACCCCACAAGAAGGAAGTGTGTTTTATTTCACCAGCAAACTTACATATATTCTCTTAAATAGCGGTTTTGAAACTATTGACGTAGTGCTACACAGCTTCTAAAATAAACAAAATGTCATATATAATAAACATAATTTAATGACATCTTTTATGTAATTACCCAAATATCTACACTGATAAAATATTTCATTTTAAAAGTGGTAATTATTTTTTTCAAACGAGGGGGCCACTTATTTTCTCATAATACTTAACTTATCAGCCCTTGAAAATGAATCACCCTAGATTTGACAGAGCAACCCAGTTTTGAATAGCCTGTTTAGTTAATTGGAGCAAGAAGTAAAAGCTTTTTAAAGTCAAATGTGGGACTGATGTCAGTTCTTAAGTGGCTGCTTAAAATTAGATTGTACTACAGCAGAGTTAAAAAAGGTTGGATGTGTTCATTATTTGGTGTGTCATAGAGTGTGGGTCCTTTTTACAATGTCTTGTGTCTGACTTTGTATTTTAAAACAGTGACTCAGCTAACCTGAGAAAAAAGTTGCCTCGGTTTGTTCCAGTTTGCCTCACAAGGTGGCACTGTGAACCTTCTTAGTAGAGAAACATTTGTCAACTGTTTCTTCCAAACACCATTTTCACCCCTAAACTATATTTTGAAGCATAAAACAACATAAAAAGGCCCCAAACATTTAATATTTTAAACAGGTAAAGTGCCTTTAAAAAAAATAAGCTACATTCTTTTTTTTTAAAGAAAAAGCTCAGCATGTTAAGAAATTATGTATGCCTAATCTGTTTAAGGTTTTTTTGTAATGACCTGATAGCATACATTATCACCATATATAGAAACATTACATAAGACTTACCACCTTATCTTCAGGTCCAGTGCGTGTGTCATCTTCATTGGAAGAAGGTGTGACCAAGCATCAGATTAGCTTGTGTGGCTCCTAAATCAAGCCATCCCATGTGATCTGAAAAGGAAATCCGTATGATATTATAGATTGTAATGATAATTGTCAGTATTTTTGAACTGGTTGGATTTTGGCTAAATCTTGCTTTTAACCAAGACTGAAGTGATTGATGCCAAAGATTTCGCTACCCAGAAGTAGTATGTGTAAGTGTTCAGCAAAGCAGCTTTTGTTTTAAATTATGAAATGTTTTCTGGGTTGTACTTCTTACACATCCAGTTCTTAAGGTGAGGCAATTAGTCTCTCACGGACTGTATATCAGTACAGGTGGATTGTGTGCCTGTCAGCAGAGGAGCAACTTGTTGCCCTGTCTGACCTCAGCAGGGAGCAAGTGGAGGGGCCATGTGTGAATAGGCCTTTTAGAAAGCACTGGTGTGGTGGCGAGGCTGCTGACTCAGGGGGCTCACAGTGCGCCGCCCCTGTCCTCAGCACCCGCTGGCCCAGTCAGGTGTCCATCCAGCACAGAGAGCATGCCAGTATCCTAGCACACAGCCTAAAATTAAGCTGCCAGGTCTGGACTACCGTACTCTTTTGGGGGGAAAAGGAAGAAACGAGAAAAAACCAACACATTTCAGATGCAGAGTGGCGTGGTGCTTAATGACGAACCCAGGTAAGACGGACAAAACTGCCCGATATTCTCCTCAGCGTCCTGCTGCCATGTCCAGCCCACAGCAAAACAGAGATGCAGCTCTATGCCCACCCTCGCACAATTGTTTGGTACAATATGTTGGCACAATTTGCAGGTGGGAGGGGGGCTAGAAAAAAAGTTCTGGATCACATGTTTATTAGAATATGGCTGAGCTGCCTGTCACTGTACATGCAAGAGACCGTAAGGGAGCCCTGCTGTGTATTGTTCCTGTGCTTGAGTGATTGATGACTCGGCTCTTCTGGAACAAGCCTGGATTTTCTGAGCGGCCAATGGGCTTCTGTTGGCTTTGCTATCTGGATGCGTCTCTTAGAGAATGGAAATATGACAGGTCTGTGGGAATAACCTCTCATGGAAGATTAACTTCTCGCTCCATCTACATTGACATGGTTATGATTTTTTGTTAGCGTAAAGCAAATATGTTTCCTCTCTGACCGGATGGTGGATTACTGCAAATTTGGATGTGACATTTATTTTCAAAGTTATTTGAAAATGTATGTGCTCTTCTGAGTAAGTGGATCCGAGTGAGTCAGTTTCATGTGAGTTTTCTTTGCATTAGGAGTCTTGGCATTTACTTGTGTTGAAACAGCGCTTATGTGTAGAAACATTTTGGCTTGAAAAGTACTCTGTTATATTTTGTAACACCTAAGGGTAATTATTTAAAATGTAAGAAGAAGTGTTTTACTTTTGCAAGACGCTTTAATGTAAGATAAGAGTTCACATTACAGAGGGCTGTTCATTCGTTATTCTTAGAAGCCTTGTTATATTCCTTTTGCTTTTAGAACTTGTGTTTTTTGTGCTCTTGAGTGTTTTTTGTAATGAAGGAATGAGGTTATAGGTGTGATGTGAATTGTATAAATCTACCTTATATCCACACAAGTATAAGGCAGCTGAAGATCTTCTAAATGTAAAAGATTTCACATTGGGTACAACTGGAAAACAATTGTAGCCAAGTTAAGGGCTTGGTATTATTTGTGTGACAATAAGGTGTTAACTGTCATTAATATTGTGTTTCTCTCTGCCTCTTTTAGTAAGAAGAATAAGGATGGCCAGAACCGGGAACAGGACTACTCTTCTGAAAGCCATTACAGAATTGTTTCACCAACATTCCAGTATAAGATGAGCCACCAGCGAGTGGGAAAGTGCATCATCATCAACAACAAAAACTTTGATGAGAAGACGGGTACAGCGAACAAACACATTGTATTATAAGATCTACTTAAAAGATGGTGTATTCTAAACAGTTTTTTCTTTCAAGGGATGAATGTACGCAACGGCACAGATCGAGACGCGGGAGAGCTCTTCAAATGCTTCAAGAGCCTCGGCTTCGATGTCTTCATCTACAACGATCAGACATGTGAGAAGATGGAGCGTCTTCTCAAAGAAGGTGAGTAGAAAAGTCTTCAACCTTTCTTTTATGTGGGTAAGTAACTATGTTGAAGTAGTAAGAATTCAGTCGCAACAAATAACCATATCAAAACATTTAAAGAATATTCTTTTATCATTTCTAAGGGAGTACCTAAGTGGTGAATGGGCTTCCTGCCTTTTACACTCAGCTTCTAGTCAGGCTTTAAATGGTCATATACTCAATTGACAGTTTATCCGGTACTAAAACTAATGCAGTTTAATGAAATGACTGCTGCTTACCACCATGAAAGTATTAACGTTCCTTATTTGTTAAAACAGAGAGGTGTTGATTCAACTTAAAATTATTTTTGACATGCTTCAGTTTATGGTGCTGTTCGCTTGTTTTGTGTTACATTGAGAAGAGAGCTGGGTCTTGTATATATTCCACTCACATTGATAGAAATGCGGTGGACAAACACTTCTTAGTTCAACACATTACAAATCTGAATTAGGGGTGTTGGTGGAACTATGTTCACTCAGGAACAGTACTTTGGTTTCCTAAAACCAACAGGTCGGCCAGTAGGTGGTGCTGTTGTGTAAGTCATTACATAAATCCTATGGAAGTTGCGCCAATTGAACCAAAAGTTGAAGACTGATCAGTGCACTCTCACTTCCAATGACTAAGGTAATGAAAAGATTCCTCTCAGCCCATATGTCCTTGGGAACACCAAGAACCTTTCTTGTTTGATTTATGAAAATTACTTTTTAAAGGCTAATCGTTACATATTTTTGTTCAGGTAGAAGTGATGAAAGTTGGTCAGTTTCTCAGTCCAAACCCTTGATTTAACCACAGAATAGTTGCCATGAAAAGTATTTTCAAGGTCCTTTAAGGGTAAATGCTATTTATTTAAGTGATTCGTTGAACTTTCCTCTACTATGTATATCAGACCAATAGTACAAAAGATACCTTAACATCAAATTGACGGTTATAAAGTGTAATTAGCATTTTCGTGTTCCCTTGCGAATGATCACTTTCCTCCAGTGTAACCGTCAAGTTAAGTTATACTAATTCAATAAGTTATATACTAATTCAATTGAAATGATAACAATTTAAAATCTTGCATAGTGTTATTTGAATATTTTTAACTTTTGATGTAACATTTTAAGAAATGTGATACATGTAGCTGTAAAATGAAACCCTTTAAGAATCTTGATTAACCAATAAAGTGCTAAATAACCCCCTGAGCAAACCAGGCAGCTACTGATATTATTGATTCATTTCTAAGTTTCATAAGGCCTGAGCCGAGCCGAGCTAAGAGCTGAGTGTTTGTGTGTGTGTGTGTATGGGTCAGCCTCGGAGGAAGACCATAGTGACAGCTCGTGTTTCGCCTGTATCCTGCTAAGCCATGGCGAGGAGGGCATGATCTACGGGACAGACGGAGCCATGCCCATCAAGTCCATGACCTCATTGTTCAGGGGCGACATGTGCAAAAGCTTAGTCGGAAAGCCAAAACTCTTCTTCATCCAGGTACGGAGTTCTGAAGCCTTTTACTAATAAATGACGGTGTGATATAAAAGAAAGTGTGGCAGATTTGTCGAAGGTGTCACTTTAACAGTTCTTAAAGTGAGAAGTCAATGTCTTCTAGGTGCTCCCCACGGACAGATGATAGCTTTTGTGTCAAATCTTGCCCGCTTTTAAAAACAGTTAATTTGTAATTGCTTCACCAGGCCATCGTTGAGAAAGCTACTCAGGATCACAATGAAATGTCATTTCATTTACTTCACCAGGCTTGCCGGGGTTCTGAATTTGACGACGGTATACAGACAGATTCGGGTCCGCCCAACGATACCCTGGAGACTGATGCTAATCCCAGACATAAGATCCCTGTGGAGGCAGATTTCCTCTTTGCCTACTCCACTGTGCCAGGTAAATATCAATAAATACTTGACTTGTGTATCTGTCACACACCTGTTCTGTGGTTTCAGTGCTGACTCATGTTGGTGTTGCAGGGTACTACTCATGGAGGAACCCAGGGCGCGGCTCCTGGTTCGTCCAGGCGCTCTGCAACGTCCTCAACGAGTTCGGCAAGCAGCTGGAGATAATGCAGATCCTGACCCGGGTCAACTACATGGTGGCCACCAGCTTCGAGTCCTGGTCCGAAGACCCCCGCTTCAGCGAGAAGAAGCAGATTCCCTGCGTGGTCTCCATGCTGACAAAAGAACTGTATTTCAACTGAGCGCACTGTATGACATCACAGACTGACCGACTGTTTCAGGTACCGCCTTAACAGTCAAAGCATTCAGGGATCATTCAGGCCCAGCAGGAGATAGTTGGGCCCGAAAAAAAAAAAAGCACTCCGCTTAAAAAATATATTTAAAGTGGCACTCCGCGTTCATGTGCTGATGGTGAAACTTATTCCTCTTCTTCAGGTTATTCTTCGGGAATAACGGCGTCACATTTGAACTGTTTTTTTTTGACAGGCATGTGAAATGTGAAATATCAATGTTATTCCACCAGCCCGGAAAATGTGCTGCCACTTTTTGTGGGTTGGGGGGAAATCATATCTGAATATGTGTCTCTCCATTTTCCAGCATAGATTTTGAAAGGACGAGTAGAAGGGAAGGCTTCAGGCTCTTGCATTTATTACATGAAATGGGTTTTGAATAAATTAAATAATTTGCATTTAGGGTTCTGAGAGAAGTCTCTCCAGAAATAGATTATATCCTGTCTGAGGCAGTCACCATTACAACGTTGAATCCAGGTGAATGTTTAAAAGCCTATAGAAAGTGTATTGAATAGAGTGATTGATTAAAAAATCCTTTGATTGCCATAGGAGAGATGAAGGAGCCTCTGGAGGGACATCTGGAAAATGGATCAGATCATTTTCAGCTATTTGTGTTTCCACGTTTTCAGCTGTCAATTGTCAGAAAAACAGACGACAAAAAAGCAACACTCCTCTGAGCAGAAACGTGACGGTGCTTTTTGCCAAAGGCTCGGTGTTTCCGCCTTCCTAGCGCGTTTCTGTTGGTAGCTGCATGCTGGCATCCTCAGGTTCTTTAATGTCCCAGGAAGTGGATAATGTAATGTTAAAGAATGTCATACACGTACTGCTAGGAAGGTGTGATCTTTTGCTGTGTAGTGATTAGTTCTATGAGATTTTGGGTCAAGTGCATAGTAAATAGTCCACTCCCACAAAGATTATTTGCAATTAGCCAGTTTTTTCTCTGCCTGATGTACTTTACTTGCTTCTTTTTTTTAAATCAGAGTAAGTTAAGTTTGTGTATTTGAATATCATCAAAATGACTGTCTTTTAAGTCAGGGTCCAACACATCAGTTTATGAATTTCCCTCATTTAATCTTTAAAGTTAGACATTCCTTTTTAATAACTTTATTAAATAATAAGATACATGCTGTAGGTTTGTTTACACTAGCACAAGAACTTGAGAATGTGAAAAAAGAAAAAAGAATTACAAGTAAATTTGGGAAATCTCATAGTGTAAGGCTGGACTAGGGCCCAAAGCACAAATGCCACATAATTTCACTGTATATTAGTGTTGTACACTGTCATAACATACACTTCATCCTGGTTACAGTTGCCTAGCAATGTCTTCCTATTCTTTTTTTAGTAGATCTTTGAATTAGAAATATTCAAAGACCCAAGTCAGAAAGAAAAACATATATTATTTTGAAGCACTTAGTGCACCCTGCCAAGTTTTTAAAAAACAACACAGCTTCATTGAGTTATTTTCATTGAGCTATAGGGTAGAATATAATATTTTAAATATTATAGACATTTGCTGATGGTCATTACAACTTACACAAAGTTTGTTTCTGCAATTACGCTGTGTTATCGTGCCAACGTCTGTCAGTCACAGAGGCAGCTATTACTGGTGGTGATAAGTCTGAACATACACAATCCACATGTCCGCAATACACACTCTCTCATTGTTGCTGCAATGTTTTTACATTATTCACATGACTGCATGTGTCAGTGACGAAAAGTTCTGCAATATATCTTGATCTGTCATTTTATTTTCCCTTTCACTCCTTGTATTTTGTATTATTTTAATCACACTTTTCAATCATATTTCTAGTTGCCAGGAGTGTGATCAGTAGTGGCTTCAGTTAGAGACACGTCCTCTTTATACCCAGTGCACTTGTCCAATCGAGCGATGTGGTGCCTAACCTGTGCTGAAAGGAGTGTTTGCTCCAATTGTTTTGGATTGGAATTTGAAAGAGGGAAAATTATTTCTTATGGGTACATTTGAAATGCTTTCCTGTGTTAAATGCTGTTGTCCTCAGGAATATATTTTTAAAAGATTTGGAAAAATGAATTACATTGAAACTATAATCTGGCCCATTTTTCTTTTCTAATTTGGGGCACTATCTTGTTTATACAATCTTCAAAACAGAGGAATGCTTATGTAAACATTTGATTGTAAAAAACATAAAGACTTTATTCTCTAATGAGTTGTGTCTCATTTGTATTGCACGTTCATAAACACAAAAAAAGATTGAAATGCATGAATGGGTTTATTTATTTATTCTAACACAAAGAAGATGTTTGCAATCTAATGAATGGACTGAGAAGATTTTTCAACAATCAAAAGGCAATGGATCAGGCTGATGTTTTCTTTGTCTTTTTCCAACAAATATCACTCAAAACTGTTTTAATACTCACGCACCAAATGTTTATTCATATACAGAGAATTGTCTCAAAGAAATACACTAATCAATAATGTTTAAGCAACATTTCAGTAAAAAAAAAAATGTTTAAGAAAATGATTTTGTCCTTTTTGTTATTAAACAAGTATGTGAGACATTTTCTAAAGGTGTATAGTAGAAAGTTCAAAAGTGTTGTCAGATGACTAAAGCATAGTCAGTTTGGGTATTTTCATTGTATTTATTGACATTACATAAATATATGCTTTGTGTTCAATTTGTGTTTAAAAGCAGATCTATTTTAACAAATTATTTCTCAATCACAGAATCCTGTCCTTTGTAAATCAACAATTCCCTGATTGATCATGTCATAAAAAACGCTTTGCAACAGTCAGAGGATCAGCTCTACCGTCATGTTAGCTTTGGTGTGTCCACTATAAGGAAAAGCATGAATGACTGTAAATGATCTGCATGATCTTAAATAGCTTAAGCTTTGAAGTTTCCAAATGTTGATTCAACTGTCACGCACTGTGCGCATCTGATGCCATGTCACAACACAAGAATGTAAATCAAGAAGCTGATGTTCATTCCCCACAATGCGACATATTCTTGGCAATTACTTCCCCCTGAGGAGTTCCCGCTCCACTTCAGAGAACAGGAGCTGACCGGGAAACATCACAGATATTAAGAGACTTCCAGTTTGTGCCTTCATTGTCGTGGCCAGGGCATAATGCCGGATGTAGGGTGTCCCTGAAGGTCCCAGCGCAGAAGCAGTGCAGCGGGGTCATAGTGTCCGCTCCTAGAAAGCACACCACCCCCCCGGGGAAGCTACAGTACACCCCGATGCGAGTGAACTGTTTTCCTGTCAGTAGAGGAAGTTTATGCTGGACTCCACCGTGCCAGGCTGTGTAGTCTCCATTAAAGTACTCCACGCACCAAGACTCTTTGCCCCGGCCCAGCCACGAGTCCTCCTCTCTGCCTTTTCTCGGGATGCTGGGGTAGGTGAGCCCCAGCTCCCAGTAGGTCTTCCCCTTCACATCCACCTCCCAGTACTGCTGGCCCTCGCTTAAGCCCTCCCTGCTGATTACATTTAAGGTGGTTTCAAAACGGGAGGGAGTCTCTGGAACGTCCTGCCAGGTCTCTGTGAAGGTGGCTGAGTCGCCTTTTGGAGAGATGATCAGCTTGGGGTGAGCAGTGTCAGCGTCCAGGACAACATCTGCAGCATCTGTGTAACCAGAGACATTCAGTGACTCGTGTGTCCTCATACAAAGAGGTTGACAAGAACGGCATGTACTGATCGACAGTTTCCAGTGACATAGCCAGAAGCAATCATTTACATCTCAATCCACATGCTTGTTTTATTGGGTTCACTCACAGGTCTGAAACAGTTTCTTGGTGACGGGGATCTGGGATCTGATGAACAGCAGCAGGTTGATAGTGAGACTCAGAAGTTGTCCGCATTTGAACTCATCCATCTGAATCCGGTCCGGGTCAGTCAGCTTCAGAGTCTCAGATATTCTAATTTCAGAAGAAACAATAAGTTGATGATTCATGCACAGCTTAAATGTATGTTCTTGTCAATCTAATTTTGTAGCAAGCTGTTTTTTCAAGAAATGTCAACATACTTTTTCTCTGTTTCAGCGTTCTGTATAAAATGAAGAATCAATCATTACTGATCTTAATCACGCTGACAAAAAAGCTCAAGACACACATATAGTAGGTAGGTTGACCAGAACTGTGAATTTGTGTTTACCTGAATGTCAATTTCTTGTGTTTTTTCATCAATCTTGGACAGCTCCTGGTCCAGTTCCTGAGTGAGGTGGTAGCACTCCTCAATCCTGTCCTCCACATACTTCTCTGTAGCCTCATACTCGGTGTCCAGCTGGGTCAGGGTAATCCGGAGATCCTCATCCAGGACCCGCTTCATGTCCTCGTACTTTTTTCTGATTTTCTCCTTCACCGCATCTGTCTTTTTCTGAGGTGAGAGGGCCATGTGAGTTCAAAATGCCTAGTAGCAATTATAAGCAGCAACCCCTCACTCTGAGAACAACTGATTTTAATAACTGTCCAACACAGTATCCAATTAGTTGAAGAATATAAACATATATTAGAAAATGGCAATTAGTATTAATTCACATAAAAATAATAATAATCTATATATAATCACATCTGAAAGAATGTGAGAAAGACAGCAAATCCCTACAATTAAAAATGTGGAACAGGGAATTATTTCATATTTTTGTTTGAATAATAGAGGTTTCTGCCCAAGGAATAATCTTACTTAATTGACTTGAATTCAATGATTAGGAAACAATTAAGTTATCAACAAAATCAGTTTTCATATATCACAGTCGACAGAGTGCAATAAACAAAAAGAAACCAGGTTATGTAGGTTAAGAGAAAAAGGCTTTGTTAATGGAAAGGCACAGGACAATGGAACAAGGAGGACTAAAAAAACTACAAAAAACAGATAAAGGATATTGTTCAGCAGAGCTTTTCCGAAGTCAAAATTAATTTAACCTTGCAGGGAGAATTCTGCGGTAGCACAAGGACAGGCTCTCTGTTAGCCCAAATCGAATCATAAAAGTTTTTAAAGAAAGCATGAACTTACAAATCTCATCTCTTCAGTTCACAAAGGACACACTGTGCATTTTTAGGAAGATAATGTTCACAGAAAGTGACTGTTTCCAACAACCTTTATTAAATTATATCTTGTCTATGAATTGTATGAGGTGCATGCTTCCAAAAGGCCACCATGTGTGATTTTACAGGTGATGGTCTGCTGACCTGCTGGCTAACAGCAAAAAGAAGGTGAGAAATAAGTGAGTCATGAGAGATGTCAGCAAGCAAGTTGTACTGTATTGTATTTCAACCGGGTTTAAATATATTGGACTTACTGTTATCTCCGCCTGTTTAGCTGCCAGCTTCTTCATTCTGTGAGCGATGCCATCTCTCTGTCTCTGCAGGCGCTGCTGATGTTTCAGGAGTAGTTCCTTTGAAATACATGAAGAAAAGGATCAAATAATGCAGGTAAACGAAACAAAAGGCTAAGGTTGGTGGGTCAACAGTGCTTTCCTTCTCAAAAAGAAACCAAATAACCTAATTTCTTACCATTTCTGGACAGTATAGGGATGTAGAGTTAACTCCACTGACCGGTGGCCAGACGACCATGAGGGTTTTTATAGGCCTGTCACAGATGTAAATGCTATGTCAGGGGGGAGGGGGGGGCACAAGGTGGCCTTGTAATATCTGTCCTGGTGCTTCAAGCATTCGCCTTGGTTTATTAAGGAGACAATATGACCCTAATTTACAAGACAAGAGGAAGAAAACAAGGTTCCTGACAGAGAAGGGCAAACGGCCATTCACATTTTCCGCTTTGAGAAAGAGTTATTCCATGTCCTACTAAACAAAAAGCCCACAGGAGCTCTATTTATACCGACCTGACACTGACCTTGATGTTTGTATGTGAGCATGTGTGTGTGCGGGTGGCCTACATGAACACAGGAAGTTTGTGAAGTTTATGAGACGTTGATCTGGCTTTTGTAGCTCATGTATAATTCATATAGAGTGCTTTATTGCAAGAACACAAAGTGATTGAAGTGCATCTTTACCCTGGGGCAGTTACATTTGCCTGAGCTGATGCCTGTTTTAAATGCATGACCCATATGACCTTTTACGTGCATAGCACAAATGGCACATGCATAAGTAAAAGCAAGGAGAGGTCAAATGCTGGCAAACACATCTCAATCTGAGTGCTATTAACTGATCACACAGACTGACATGCTCATTTGCAGGTAGATTAAAGAATCAGTGACAGCTGAAATAGAAAAAGGACTATAAAGACCTGAAATCGGTATATCATTTAAATGTTGAATTTAACTTCCAGAAAGATAATCAGAAACGATTCGCTTTACAACACCTTGCTTATTTCTAATTCATAAAAACACATGCTCATAAAAAACACGTCTTTCTATTTTATGTAGGACATAAAGACAATTAGGTTAGGATTCTATTTTGCAAATTTGCTGGCATGAGTATGGTTCTTTGCCGGTAAGACTTAAGTTAAGCGTCTTAAAATAACAAACATTTATTTCCTACTATTTTAATTGTGTCTTGTCAACGTGAAATTTGAGCCTAAAAAACTTAAGTTGGCACAGACTGACTTTCTGTAAATCTCCCATCTACTATGACCTGGCTCAACTCTCTCTACATCCTACCAAAACTGTTGGTACTAAATGACCTAAATGCATGTCCATAAACACTAGTCAGTCTTCAAGAGATATTTATCATGTGCATAAATATAAATCTCTTGGCATTCTCTAAGCGTCTCAAATTCCCAATCACTTCATCACAAAGACATTTCGCGGCCTGGAATTCTGCAGCTCAACAATATAGGTTTCCTTTAAAAGAAGCAAGGAACCAGAAAGTCCAGTTCCTTGTTCTCGTCAGACTTTGCCAAGGACAATAAAGCACCCAGTTTCCTGAACACTTGTTGACAAAGAGAGCGAGGGTGCAGAATCTGGTACACCTGAGGTAAGAATCTTATGTCTGTTTTCCTGTGAAAAAAACTGTTATCAGTGATTCATGTGACATAATTCTTATTTTGTATTGATTTGTGTTGTGAACTTTAAAGTTCATTTGCCAGCACATGTTTGTTTGTGTTCAAAAGTGAGTGTTAAATTCTGTTAACATCGAACAAAAAGTATGATGAATATTCTTTAGTTGTAACACTGCTGAGATTCTGTTTGTTTATACTTGTAATCTTTTTAATTAATGCCGATTTGGCTTTACAGGAAACATCTTTTAAATATGATATACTAATACATTTTATTTGTAAAGCACCTTTCATTACTAAAAGTAATTTTAACCTGTTTAGCCCGAGAGCCTGCAGGTTTTATTTTCACGAAACTCTTTCTCAGGGCTTCTTAATATTTAAAAACCTATTAATGTGTCATACCCAGTGTTGGGCAAGTTACTTTTAAAAAGTAACTAGTAATAGTTATAGTTACTGCTCTCAAAAAGTAACTAGTTACTTTATTAGTTACTCAATTATAAAAGTAACTAGTAATAAGTTACTTTACTTTAAAAATAATAACAATAAAAATACAAGTTTTTGTGTTGTTTTTTGCTGACTAGTTCTCTGAAGGCAACAGACTCGACCGTTGTGATGGGCAGCATGTCCTCAACAACATACCTGGCAATCAATCTGTTTAGTTGACTCTGGGTGACATGTGGTGATTTTAAAAAAATCGTTTTTTGGCTGTTTAGATGGTGTTGCTCCATCTGGGTCACTGCCGGTGGTTGAGACGGTGGGGTCTTTGGCGACTAGTTTTATAGCCCCATGCAGGGGCGGACTGGCAATTGGGAATACCGGGAGTTTTCCCGGTGGGCCGGTGCTGTGTGTGGGGCTTGGCAGGGAAACGGGGGTTCAGGGGGGAGTGGCTGTACGGCTGTACCCGTAGGATAGAAAAGGGGGAAGTGACGTCTGACTCAGAGGTCGCGCGGCTGTGGNAAAAATTAACAAACTTTTTTTTTTTTCTTTGCCTAAATCCTACCGGCCCACATTTGTTAGTGTTCCGGCCACTCCCTTATTATTTTTGTTTTGCTTACCTAAATCCTACCGGCTAGTACAGGTAGTAGCTATTACAAATGTAACAGGGGGTGTGGGCAGGTGGTGGACCTCACCACCTGACCTCACCCCCTGTTACATTTGTAAGTTT
>NW_011336878.1:21043-35092 GCF_000735185.1 Notothenia coriiceps
GGGCAGGAGGTGAACTGGGCAACCTCTCCAAGTAGAAGTCCACACTCCAAATGTAGGTCTGGTCGGGGACTTGAACCGGCGACCCTACGGCTCACAGTCCAAGCCCCTACTGACTGCCATAGATTTAGTCTCTAATTTTGCTCTCAAAGTGCACCAGATTAATGCATTTAACTTCAACATTTTAAAAAAAATCTTCCCGGGGGAGCTTGCCCCCGAACCCCCCTAGAGGAGGTGAGGTCCACCACCTGCCCTCACCCCCTGTTAAATTGTCTCACCCACATTGAGGATGCTTCCTACGCCCATGTTTTATTCCATGTGTCAAGTCAGGCAAATTGGGTCCAAATGTTATTGCATCAATGATCTGTTAACATTAAAATCACTAAATATATGCTGTAACTATTTTGCTCTAGGCAACTCAAGGGCTCAGGTAATGTGATCACTATATGAATAATGGTCCAAAATAACATTAAATGCATAGGGTTTTTTGTTAAGTAACATACTTTCGTCGCCGGCCGGCCGATCCATGTCGCGCATTAAGTGGGCCTGTCTCTCAATTAATCCCCGGGCCACTTTTTCCCCCCAGTCTGCCCCTGGCCCCATGTACATTACAGGGCTCGACATTAACGACTGCCCGATGGCCCGGGGCCATCTAGTATTTAGCTCGGGCAATGAAGCCTCACCTGCTGGGGGCCATCGGGCAGTCGTTAATGTCGAGCCCTGTAATGTACATGGGGCCAGGGGNCGGTTCGGTCCGTTCGGTCGCGTCGTCGAGTGTGTGTGTGTGTGTGTGTGTGTGTGTGTGTGTGTGTGTGTGTGTGTGTGTGCGTGCGTGTGCGTGCGCGCGCGCGTGCGTCCGTGGTGGTTGTATAGATGCTAAAAAAGATGCTAATGATACAGTGTTTGAAGGTTTTCTGCATTATTCGAATCAGAGCGGTTAATGACAATCCCCCTCTTTCTCTTTTACTGAGCAGAAAACGGAGCCTTTTAATGGCGAATAATCCTAATTGTCTTGTTGCCACACACTGATTGAATCAAATAGCAGCTTTTCTTCTCCTGCCAAGAGCGTGAATGTTCATCACATTGCTGTATTCAGCCTATAGCTCCCTCTTTTGGCAAACAGAAGAAAGGAGGAGCGTGAGGATAAACTAAAGATGGCTTAGTTTCAGGTTGCTTGGTGACAAAAGGACATTTTAATCAGGAAGCTGCTGCTGCGTGTGTCTTTCGTCATGGACAGCACTGCACTGCCTGACAGTTGTCTTGGCAGTAAACCCCAGCTCTGAAAAGACTTAATTTCACACTGCAGATGAAGCCTGTTTCATTTCCTGAGCGGATCCATCAACAGCACCAGCCATCTGGCCCTGTAACTCACAATCACCAGCCGGAGCGCATCGTTCCTTCCTCCTCAGCAGTTAGTGCGTCAGTCAGGCAGAAGATCATTTGTGCCTTTCTCTCTCCTCCTTGTGTTCAAATCTCCTCCCTCTTGCTCTTCCCAGCCATATGCTAATATTGCTCCTAATATTATTCTCCGCGTGTGGGATCGTTGACTTGAGTGGGTTCAGTTTCAGGTAGATCTGGTTAAAGGGAGGATTACGAGTACGATAAGATGTCTTAATATCAAAACAAAAAAGGAGACATATGATAGGCTGATCTTATCCTCAGTAACTCTCTCCGTGTGCTTTGACAGTGGAATATTCTGAGCCCGAGGGTCACTTCTGGCCCCTTTTGTTAGAATGTGCCCAGTTGCTTGTCTTACTATTCCCCCATATTTTTAGACATGTCTCTGTGATGAGTTTCAACCTAGAGCTAAATCTCTATTTACAAAGTATCATAATTAGAGGATTTAGCAAGAACAATATCAAAGTGTATGAGCCCATCATACTTGTCAACCCTCCTGATTTTCGCGGGAGACTCCCGATTTCATTGCCCTCTCCCGGTTTCTTCCCGGGGTCATATTTCTTCCGCATTTCTCCCGATTTCTGACAAAATCAGATTTACTCAGGACTGTTTCCACTCGGACTTTAATACAGCTACACCATTGTTTGGTTTCCATGGTAACACGTCTCTTTAGTAGCGCGCGCAACTCAAAGTCTGAAAGGGTGAGGCAGATAGTCACAGAAAACAGAACAAGAATCGACAACTACTCTCTGCTCACTCCTTTCCTGTAAAATACAGGTCCAGCCCACACATATGCTCCATCAAGGACGGTGCTACAGGCCGCAAGGCAGTGCACTTACAACTACAATAAGCATGTTAATGTTAATCTAACAGCTCCGGCGATCCACTAGCACCTCCCCCCCCCCAATTTTGCATTTTGAAAGGCTCCCGATTTCTGAGGTCTCAAGGTTGGCAAGTATGGAGCCCATTGTAAGTGAAAGTCTGAAAAGTGATTGACTTATTCCAAACAGGACTTAATAAATAAAGTAATAGATCTAAATACAAACTATACTTGAACAACCCTTAGTTTATCTGTGGATTGATAATCTGTTCTCAGCATGGATACATTGTTTACATGTTTTGGGTACATGTTGATGGTAACCCCTGTGTGTCCCTGACAGGAGTCCCTTACAGCGAACACAGCAGCTTCCTGGAGATGAAGCGCTTCGTCCAATGGCTTCAGCCGCTGAAGATCATCCCCACAGTGAACAACGGCAGCTGGGCCAGCAGGAAGGCTATGGAGAGGTGCTTTAGTGAGTGGCTCAGCGAGGCTAAAGCTAACACCAAGTAATTCTCAATGATTTATGACCAAAATTATATTTGAACTAATGTTATTGCTTTTATTGAAGTTGCTTCAGAGTTCCGAGCTTTTATACTAACTTTGTATTGCAGTGCGTAGGTGGACATCATGAACTGAAAAACTACTAATAAAATAAAATAAAAGGTTGATATAGACTCTGCTCCTGTCCACAATAGGTTCAATTCAAATACTATTTATTGAGGTTGCACACGGATCATGTCTGCAGTTACTGTAGACCTTACCCAGAAGTATTATATACAAAGGAACTGAATTTAATTGATGTATTTACTGCCTGCTGGGGCATGTGCAAACGCTGCTTTGCAATTGTGCAATTTGATAATTGTATTTTTGTATTTCATATTTTTATGCTTAAAATAAAGCAATATTTCAGACATTCTTGTAACACTTGTACCTTTTTATGCAACATGAAATGTAAACTTAATATTATTTTTTTAAATAAATGATTGTACAGGTTATTATGCAACAGCATCAACGCCTCCTCAAGGATATAGAGTGTTAAGTGAGAATGCCCCTGATGTGATGTATATTTCACATTTTACAAAGAAATACGATTTAAAGTTGCCTTAACACTTCTTGTAAGTTTCCATCACAACGCATTTCATTAAACCTGTCGCCTCTATTCCTATTTCAAATCATGCATGTGCCTTCATGCTTATTAGCCCTTCACTGGTGGCCGATGTGATAACCACTGCATTACTGTCTCTGCCCACAGCAAGCCATTTCCAGCGAATCATTTCTTTTAGTAATGGCATATTTTATTCTTCCCTTAGGCATGAATAATATGTATGAAGTCCTAGCAAACTGATTGCCTGCGCCCGCTGCTTGTTGAAATGTCTTTCTGTTTTTTCAGCATATGTCTTATTCATGTCTGATTTTTGGGAGGGAAATGTGTCTACAAATAATAAAGAGTCGATCATATGTACAACACATCACAGTTAAGAGTTGTTATTAAAAATCGAATTGTATAATCCTGTATATTTTTGCAAAGATAATGCAATTAAACATCCCATGTTCTGGTAAACAGGATGCTCAGGTTATTGCTTAAGCTGATGCTGAATACCTGCCAACTTTGTATATTTAGACACCCTTCAGCTGTGACTTTATGCTTCTCTCAATAACAATGAAATGATATAGTTATACTAGCTGTTATATACATAAACCTTTAGAGATTTTGGAAGTAAAGGAGCTGGAATTATGTTAATCTGATCGTACTGCATTCCTTAGTCCAAAAAAGGCATTTGAAAAAATACAAATGGTCCGTTTAACAATCTGGTAATTAGTTTTATATTCAAATACAATTAAAACATTCATTCAACACTGATTTGCTGCACCCTCTGAGAGGATGGATTTATTTATAACAGAGTATTTAAAGTACAGTAATGTCTCATCTCGGATAATAAGCTCCATTTAAACTTAAAACAGTCATCTTGATAAGGCGTATAAAATGCCATTAGAATATTAACAGTGTAAGATGGTTTTGTATTTGATGATAACAGTTATAAAGCTCGGACTGGATGGTAGCACTTCAAGTGAACCAGCCTTGCAGATAAGTTCCATCTGATGTTGTCTGACGCGGAGAGGCATTGGTCACCAGACATAATTTAAAAAGGATAAGAAAACATCTTCCCAAACTATATTAAAATTACAATCCAGCAAAGTGTCTTCAGCTTTAAATCGGAGAGAAAGGGATGAAACGGCCAGATGAGCAACGCTATTCCCTTTGCATATTAATTCACAAGACTCACCCTAAGGTGTGGTGGACGGCATGAAATACTGGTTCTGTGATCTGTTTCGTCATTCATCCGCTCCTCATTACTTTCAAAGCAGACATATATGAATAGGAAAGGAATAATATGCAAGTAAGCCTTACTTTATGTAGCCACACAAACAAACAATGTATCCGTCATGCATTAGATTACAATCGAATTTCATCACAGGTGCCACCCACTGAGCAAATTGGAATTTACCCAGCATTGCTCAGTGATGACATTCGCACAACAACAATGTTACAGAGATTAAAATAAAGCTTTAAAATTCACTTCAACTTTACATTATATATATATATTTAATTAATTCATTTGGATCATAAATGTTGATTCAGAGCATCTTTTCTTAAGCCTTACATAATCTTCATGTTCTTCAAATCACTTTAAGTCACTTCCTCTCTTCTTGGATAGAGGTTAATTATAAAAAAAATAGCTTTCTTATAAAGTGCATATACAATTTTCTACACATTATGCCTTGTATTAAAAAAAAGACATTTGTGTTTCTTGGGTCTAGGCCTTGTGAGAATGTTCTTTTTGTAGTATCACAAAGGCGGTATGAGGAAATGTTTCAGTAAAACCCTTTTCTTTGTTTCCTTCCCCGTACAGCTTATCTACAGTCACTACGATACATAATAATAACATTATTAAAGGTCAATCTCTGCTAAAACTGCAAGTCATTGGCAACTAAATGTTTTTGATCTGTCCTGATATAACGTGAGTCATGAGATTTGGAAATCATTGTAACTTCCTCTAGACGTTTGAATCCGGTAAACCTTAGAGTGATAGATCAATATGAACTGCCTACATCCCGGGGAAAGTACTGTCCGTTTGTAAGGGAGTCAATACATGGTACAAACCAACATATTGTGGAAGTAACTCTCATGTTTAGTTTGCATTCAGTCGATGCAGTGGCCGTTTGGTGAATGCAGCGGTGGGCATCCAGGCCGGCGCAGGATTGTCACTTTCACCTGAAGAAAGGGAAATAATGGACCTTTTAGTTGACCTTTTACATAGTTATTGATATCATGAATGCTCAGTATCTTTTGCCATTTTTTCTGGACGTACCTCATTCTTGAGAGACTTGCTGAGGAACATGTTGAACTCGTCCACGGTGGCGCAGTGCAAGTCATTGATTGCCAGAATTTCGTCTCCTTTGTGAAAGAGGCACACAGTCTGTGGCTGGCCTGTCCACGCAGACACGCTACAACACACACATACACACACATAGTTTTACAGTAGATTAATCCTGGAGTTCGAAATCATAGAGTCATTTACATTGTGCCTTTTTTGTATTTGTACATCCATACAGATCTGTCCTTGCACTGAGGCCGACAGGATAAGGCTTCAGGGAGTCGTAAAAGCAGCACAGAGGATCATCGGCTGCCCTCTCCCCTCCCTGATGGACATTTACACCTCCCGCTGCCTCAGTAGAGCCAAAAACATTATGAAGGACAGCTCACACCCCGGCTTTCACCTGTTCAACCTGCTGCCCTCCTGCAGGCGCTACACGTGTATCATATCCAAAACAAACAGACTTTTCCCAAGAGCCATCATTGCTCTTAACAAATGAAATCATGTGAATCAATGTGACTCTGTACATATATACATATATATCATTACTATTATTATTATTATAAATACACACTATTATTATTATTATTTATTACATTACAGATTTTATTTGTATACTCCTGGACATAATTACTGCACTTTATTCCTTATTCCTTTATTCCTTATTCCTAAGTATGTATGCTGCGTGTATTCTGTTGTCTTATGCTGTGATGTTTTGTTTTTGTTTTGATAGCACCCTTGAAAGGGAGAAGCATTTATTATTATCTCATTGTACATGTATAATGACATTAAACGATTCTATTCTATTCTATTCTATTCTTGTGTCGGAGTATTCTCTCCAAAATAAAGTCACATAACATGCAGAACAGTCGGCTGATAGCTGATAACAGGTAAGGCTTGCCCAGTGTTCTCTGCAATGCAATTGCAAACCTTTTAAATCTGCTCTCCCCCCTCTGACAGCTGTCATTTCAGGTGACTCAATGCAACCCTCCTCCACCCCTTTTCACCTCCTGTCCCTCTGAATCCAGGGTCAAGCTAAGCCACTCCTCTTCAGACCGACCCACCTATCCATTTACCACCACCAGCGTCTAGACCCCAGGGGGGTTTCATCGGATCGGTTCTCCCCTGCCCTACATTTATTTGTGTATCCCTGGCAATAAATATGTATTCTTACATCAAAACCTGATTGAACTAACATTGTAGGTCAAACTAACTTAGATCTTACGGCCCAGCGTCTACACATACATTTTAGCTGTATTGTTTTCTTGTATGTGTAACACACATCTGACAAAAGAGAAACGCTCCAATCCAGAGGTCTAGACAATTCACATTTTGACTTGCACTTAGCAGAGTACTCAAGAGCTGAAGCATTTCTAATCTTTTGTCTTCTGTTTTACATGCGTAACAACAGTAATTATGTGTTGGGTTCCCTAAACTCAGTACTGTGCTTGAATGCACCCTGTGAGGACACCGATGCAGAGATAAAGAAACTGCTTCTCTGCGTAAATAGAGATAGGAATATAGATGGAGATATGCAGTTGCTGATTTTTCACAAAGTCTAGAAGACTTGGCCTTGTTTTATAGACAAACTTACCTTGGTTTCCCATCCACATCTGTTAGTGTCAGGTGCTTTTTCAAATCTCCCTGCTTGATCTCGAGGTCTCTCTCCTCCGGGGGGATGGTGTCAAAGCTTCTATTATCCAGAAGAAAATATGTCAGCCTGGGATGAAGTAAACAAGTTATTTGTTTACTTTTTTTATTCTAGCAGTTTTATAGACCAGGCCTTTAAACAATTCATTTGAACTCTGGAAGAAAGGTCGCCTCAGTTCCTAATGTGTATTGCCACATTATTCAACTATCATGACAGCATCTTCTTGCATAAACCTTCAGAAACCACTCAAACCAGACCAGCAACATGTCAGCGTCATCACCCTTTTTTTGTTCTCTGTAACCATTACAAAGCAGATTGACCTTGCTGATCTCTAATAGCACAGAGTGGTGGTTTAAAATGTGTCCTTTTGTCCTAACAAGAATAAAAAAGGTTGAATAAGTACTCATGCTAACTCTTTCTCAGTTGATCATCACACCCACATGTGCTGATTTATACTGTAAGACAAGAGAGGTAATAGTATCTACTTGGTAGTTCAGTTACTTTGTAATCTCACCTTTCAGAAGAGCTTCTTTTTTTCAGTGTTGGCACAATTGGTGCATCAAGCATATCGTCAGGAGAGATGGCACCGTTGTCACTGGAACTGGTGCTGAGATCTGACAGTGGACGTGTGTTTTTACCTCTGCAAAAGCAAGTTGATTATTACATCACACCTTAGTACACGTTTCACTTAGATTGTAATACAGATTTTGGCGCTGTATGATAAGTATTAGATGGTCATAAGTCTTGCCCTTGTTTCAGAAAAACGAAAACACAATCAAAGTCAATAAAAGGTAGTAGAAATGATTGATGGAGGGTGAAAGATGTGCAGTTCAAAAACCTAAAGAGTTTTCTCTCAGTTATTCAAAACCAGACATCTTGAGATGTTTTAAAAATAATTCATAAAAACAGCATGAGAGATACAAATCACTTTAAAGGCGCAACAGGAAATCTAATTAAGAAGCACTTTAGAAAGGAGTGTTTTGACCGATTTGCCAAATGTAGTAGAGGAAGAAGAGTCGTCAGTGTTGCAGCACAGCAAGTGGCCAGAAAACAAAAATCAGTGTGAAAACACAGAAGAATCACACAGTTTTGTGTTGAAGCATATTTCAGAAAACAAAACAGGAACAGGGGATGATTGCCTGAAACAGCAAGAAGACACACAATGTGGATCGCCTGCTGTATTGGTGATTAACACAATGTCTTTGTAAACAAGCAAGTCAAATCTGATTTGCCAAGAACTGCCCTCCTTGAGATGCTGAAGAAAACCAAAAGCCTGAAATACTACCTTTTGCATTTTTAGGGACTTGAGATAAGCAAAAGAAAGATGACTTGGTGCAAAAATTAAGGCATTGTCAGTTGTATGGAAAAACTAAGGCTACAGAAAGGGATGATGTTAACAAAAAATGTACTATTATTAATTGTCACCATCTGGTGAAAATTCCTGCATTTATCAGATGGTAGAAAACAGATTTTCTTTTTTGGTGCAGTCGTAAATTTCACTGCATATTTACATTTACATTTATCCTATAATAGTCACTTCTGGCTGCTGTTTATGCAAAAAGTCAAACATTTCACTTTAAATTGTTACAACAGTACTTGCATACATAGATTTTAAAGCATGTAATATGCATAATCACACGTATGAGTTACAGTGTAGTCAATTTTTGCTTTTTAGGGAGCTCAGAATAATAAACAAAAACAGCTAACGTATGAGATCAGTTACACCTGACCTGTAATTCAGCTTATGTCTTTTACCGCATGCATTATCATGACTCGATAAAATAAATCTGTGCAGATGTTCTGTTTTTAAGGTATAATGTCTACCACAACATGAAAAGACATATCTTTTTATAGCACATAAGTTGTCAAACAGGCTCTGAGGTGCGGCCTTTCTTAGATTCTTAGCTGGTCCTGGAGTGTCAACAGTTCTTTAAAAATAACTCCCTTCTTGTTGTTCGTTTAGGTGTCGGAGCCAATGAGGCCGCAGTAACCTCTGTTGTTGAGCGAGCTATTTTGGTATCTAGGGCACTGCCAAAACATGTAACACAAAGAGCATAGGGCACTGACACTGAAGACACAGTGAAAAGTCAAAAATAAACACACGGCCCACAAAAAAAAGGAGACAATGTTGTATTTCATCTGTGAGCTACCTGTCCTTAGAGTCTGTCTGAAGTGGGGAAATCCGAGTCTTCAGCTTGTCAAAGACTTGCGTGACAGACCTCATCAGGGTGCCTCCGGTCACTTGCTCAACTTCACCGTCCCTAAAAACATTTGTCACAATCATCTTCTGTTAATCTGAACATTAATCAGTGATTATTGATCATTTTGAATCTGTCCTTCTATAAAGCAAACTTACGCTGCCACTTGTGCTTGTCTTAATTCCGCCATCAACACATATCTGCAAGTAACAGATATTCAAAATAAGAGATGAACAAATAAATCATATTTATTATTGTATTAATGCAGGTCACAATTTCAGCATGTGTCAATTTAATAAAGTAATTACTAAGAATGAGAGTGTTTTTATTTTTTTTATTCGAACTGGAAATACTCAGATTTACAATTAACACTCACACTGAGTCCACGCTTTTGCGACGGGTGGTGCCATAGTACGCTGCTGATGGTGCTAAGTAGGCTCTGGGATTGTCATAGATTGGATTAGGCTCTGATGTAGGTCTTCTGATATTTTCTTCAGTCTAACAGACAATCAGAAAACAATTTGTTGTACTTAATGCAACCAAGACAAAATTCACCTCTACCATTATCATTGTAGAATACTCAATTAAATTAGATATGTGATTAACAAACAAGCCAAAATATAGCACCTCTGATTCTGCAGTGCCATTATCCAAAGCATAGGACGGTGGATCAGACAGGGACCGAATTTTCTGCATTGACTGAAAAATAAAAGAAAACACTCATTATAGCTCCTAGTACAAAAATCTAATATTTTTAAAATTATTCCTGCAGCAGAATGTGTTTTCTATAGAAATAAGACTTCCACCATTATTGCAGTTTATATGTTGCTTCAGCCACTTCATCTCAGTGTCCCTGGGTCTGATGTATCGGTAATACATTAAACTCGGATAAAATCGCCAGAATAGGTCATGTAAAAGTGAGGACTAAATGTAAAGGGAGGGCCCACAGATCAACAATGAGATAATATGGATACACATGTTTTTCTCCGCACAAAAAGAGAATAAACGATCAAATAGATTCACACAAAGGAATGATTGGTTGAAAGTATGCATGCATTTCGAAAGTTAAGCCTAATTCATGCAGAGTTTTTGTTGACATTGTATGGACCAACCTGTTCAGGCACTGTGGCAGAACCCTTTTGCCGCATAAAGGGTTTTGAAATAACCTGGTTCAACAAGAAGACAAGACTATTTTTTAAAAGTCAAAAAGAGAGTTGATCGATAAGCATGGTTGATAGATTTAAACTGTATGGTAGTCGTTTTTGCACTTGTCAGAGACTCTGAAGGGATTCAGACTGCCCAGGTGTTGTGATAATGAAGGAAGATGTAGATAGCAGGAAATTGATTTAAATGAATGTAAAAATTAAGTACCAAAAGAAAAAAAGCTACTCATTGGAAAATAAATCATGTTTACATTCATTTGAGCCAGGCAACGAGTAATGCGAAAGAAAAAAAACATGATGAAGTATAAAGGAAATCGTTAAATATGTTATAAAATGTGTTTATGTCTTTCCAAGAATAAGATGAAAACATTGATACCATCACTGCGAACAATCTGTAGCTGGAGCCAACAGTCTGCTAGCCTAGCTAGCACAGCGACTGAAGACAGGGGGGAGGAAACTAGCCTGACTCTGTTTCAAAATCTGCCAACAAACGTCTTTTAAGTTCACTTACATGTTATATCTCATAGTTGCTGTATTTCTTAGGAGCACTGACTAACTTGTGTGTGCCACCTGGAAGTTAGCATTGTGTTGCTAAGCTAAGCTATCTGGCTGTTAGCTTGAGCAACCTTTTTATCTTACTTATGTGCCATAATCTTTTCAACTTACTCTTGGCAAGAAAGTTAATAACTGTTTTTAAAAAAAAAGTAAGCTACTTCTGTACAGCAGTCGGTTGTCAACGAGTTAAATACTTTAAATATTTACCTCTATGGTTTGATTCACATTTGACAGTTCCTTTAGTAAAAAAAAACACATTTACATTGTAAATAGATGAACAAACATAGATACAAAGAAAAGTGAAGTAGAAAAGACACTTGGTCTTATAATGCTGTTACAAATCATGATAAAGAAATAGAATCTCAATGTACCTCAGAATTCTGACATTTATGTGGCCGATTCTTCAGGGCCTCAAACAGGTCAGAGAACCAGCCGTCCACTTCCTCACTAAAGCATGAAGGACATATGAAACACTTAAAAATCTAATTTTGAGACTCAAAGAAAATATGGCAATTACATCTATTTTAAAAGTCAATTCCAAAATCCAGAGTGGAAATAGTGACCATTAGAAACCAATTTTTCTTAGCCAAGTGGAAGGAAAAGTCATGTTTTAGATGATAGACTACTAGTCAACAGGAAAGCAACATCATTATTCATTTTTGATTGTTAGAACGCTCAAAATAGTGGATGTTGAGAAGGGCAGGGGAAAGTGTTATATGAATAATAATTTGGTTTAGAAAATCCCCTTTGACCAATCATTACAAATAACTAAATATCCAGCTTTAAATTGAGATATCACATTCGGTTGCTTTTTTTTTAAATATACACCTTTTTGTGTTTTTGTAGAGTAGAATGAAAGATTATTGAGTTTCAAGAGTGTGTGAGGTCAGGAGTCTTACAGCACAGTGATAGTAAAAAGCATGGAAATTGGAAGCTTCTTAATTTTTCACCCCAGTGTTTTATCCCCTGTAAAAAAACAGCTGACTGACCTTGTCTCCCCGACAAGGAAGTATTCCCGGCCAGCTGCCCTGATAAAGAGCACACATGATGGAGCACACTTGAAGCTTTTCTGGACCCATGCCCATCTCTGGTGGTTTTGAGGGGAAACAGATAACAGCGATATCCTGAAAAAGGGACACAAATGACACAAACACTGTAAGTTGAGCTGGAGGGGATCTCTACTTAAAACAAATTGCTATTGCATTTAGGAGCTATGAAATGCTTTAAATGAATAATTTCTCAATTAATTGGCATTGAGCGATAACATACTGTGATAAGTCTATCCCTCCAAGCGGACTGTCCCTATCATCTGGACTCCTGAAGTATTTCAGTAGGTATTCTTGTTCACTGATTTTGAAAAGCACAAAGTAACGCTTCTTCCATGATTTCTGCAGGGGAAACAAGAGAAAATAAATAATGAAATATTGCAAGAAACAACACATGTTGTAGAGATGAAATCATTTGTATTTGTTGCTGTAAATCTGTCACCTCTGTCTTCAGCAGTTTTTGGGGAGGAGATTTGTACAGGTATCCAGATCTCACCTCCGCTATCTTTTCTACTGGTTTGTAGAACACCGTATTTACATTACATTGCATTTTTCCACCTGAGAGCAAGAGAAAAGCCTGTTGTTTTGTGATCATTTGCTTAGATCTCATCTTTGTTTTTATAAATCCGCAAATTTCCTTCACTGTAAATTATATTTGGGGAAACCACCAAAGGAATACAATGAACAAAGAAAGAAGAACTGAACAAATTAGTTTGTTACAAAATCAATTAAAACAATCATCAAATTATGAAAAAGAAAAAAACCTTACTACAGTATTAATGAGTTGGTTAACATTGGCACCATTAACATCAGGTTTGCATGTCCAATTATCAATAACAATATGTATAAACCGGTTTCCTCTATGCAGCACCAAAATGCCAATAAGTAACTACACCTGAATGCAACGATAAATCACATTTCCAGATGTGATATTTTACCTGGGCTCTTCTGGCTCTTAAGCATTGTGACACCACACCTGAACAAAAGAACACAGGAATGTATCAGTCCCTCTCGTTTTAAAACAGCATACAAATATCCAGAGGGAAATAGTTAAACAATCAATGCAGGGTTTGAATAGGCTCAAGTCTTTGTGACAGCATTGAGCTCTATACACAAAACAAAAGCCACGTTAGGCGCAAGTGAATGAGAAAAATAATAAAACTTTATCTTCATAATTGTAGAAAAAAAGCCTTTTATTAAACTTGTTTGTTTTTAAATTATTATTGTTACGATCTGTCTGTGTTGTGTTTTGTCTTGTCTAGATCTGTCTTTGGTTTCCTGTTTTATTTTGAAAAGTGTTCACCCCCGTCTTGTCTGTTGCTTCCTGTCCCTGTGTTCCCCTCTGCCTGATTACCCGATTGTGTTCACCTTGTGCCCCTGCTTTCTCCTCCCTCCTCACCTGTGTCTTGTTTGTGTCATTAGTCTTGTGTACATTTAAGTTCTGGTTTTTCTGTCTGTCGTTGTGAGATTCTTGATGTTGCTGGAAGGATTTTGTTCGGAGGGATTTCTACGTTATGCCTTATTTTACTTTGTTGCCTGGCCTAGTTCCGCAATAAAAGTATTTTGGATTTCAAACAACATTCTGCATTTGGGTCCTGTGTACCTTGAGTTACATTCATTTACCTATTCATTGGCTTTCTGCTATGGTAGGTGGAGGGGAGCGTCCAGTGTTGAGCAGAAAGAGGCTGCTCTGGCAGAGGCGCACCAGATGGCAACAGAGAAACCATGTTTATTGAAGTTCTTACCTGGCTGGATTATGGACTTCCTCCAGATATGTGATTCCCAGCCTGCTAGCCCCAGGCATGCAAGCCCCCTGCCTCCCAATTCCCAACCTGACACCATAC